>NC_042616.1:34729323-34828162 GCF_901001135.1 Rhinatrema bivittatum | reverse complement strand
CTGGAATTCCTAATCAATTATCAGAAATCCCACATGAATCCGTCTCAGCTCCTCACCTTCATCGGAGCAGACCTCGACACCACAGTTGCAAAAGCTTTTCTTCCAAGCGACCGTGCACAAAACTTTACGAAACTTGCAAACTCCCTAATCAGATGCAAGGTAGCCTCTGCCCATCAATTTCTTCACTACTGGGCCACATGGCATCTACAGTCCACGTTACCCCTATGGCGAAATTAGCCATGAGAAGGACTCAATGGACTTTGAAATCTCAGTGGATCTAAGCTGTTCAACCACTGTCATCCCTCCTAAGGGTCACCACCAGGTACGTCTTTCCCTACACTGGTGGACAAACCAACCTGTCTTACAGACTGGTCTACCTTTCCAGCAACCGGCTCCTCAAGTCACGTTGACCACGGATGCAACAACCTTCAAAGACAAGGTACGTGGACTCCGCTCGAAAAAAAAAGTGTCAAATCAACTTTCTGGAACTTCGAGCAATACTTTATGCCTTCAAAGACTGCCTCTCACACAAGACTGTGCTGATACGAACAGACAACACAGTAGCAATGTGGTACATCAACAAACAGGGAGGCACAGGCTCCTATCTCCTGTGCCAAGAAACAGTACAGATCTGGGCCTGGGCACTGACACATTCCATGAATCTCAGAGCCACTTACCTAGCAGGCATACAATATGTCCTAGCGGACAGTCTCAGCCGACGTTTCCATCCCCACGAATGGTCTCTGGATCCCTGTGTAGCGGACAAAATCGTTCGACACTGGGGTCAACCGACCATAGACCTCTTTGCGTCCACACTGAACCACAAAGTAGAAAGGTTCTGCTCCCTCCACAGCCGGCATCAAACGTTCACCAGGGACGCCTTTGCTCGCCCCTGGAACAAAGGCCTTCTGTATGCGTATCCTTCGATAACCCTCAAGGCCAAAACTCTCGTGAAGCTACAACAGGACAAAGGGTCAATGATCCTCATAGCCCCGTATTGGCCTCGACAAGTATGGTTCCCCATGCTACTAGATCTCTCGATTAAAGAACCAATTCGCCTGGGCACAGCGCCCACTCTCGTTACTCAGAACCAAGGCAGGTTACGCCATCTGAACCTACAAACCCTTGCCTTGACGGCTTGGATGTTGAAGGCTTGATCCTACAACTGCTTAGTCTTTCAACTCAAGTCTCTCAAGTTCTCGTAGCTTCATGAAAGCCTTCCACACGTAAATCTTACCATTTCAAGTGGACTAGATTTACCAAGTGGTGCACTCCAAAAGGTATGGACTCTTTCTCATGTCCTACTCCATCTCTATTAGAATATCTGTGCCACCTCTCAGACTCTGGTCTCCAGACTTCTTCTGTCCATGTACACTTGAGTGCCATTGCGGCGTACCATAAAGGTATAGGGGATGCCCCAATAACAACGCAACCCCTAGTGAGTCAGTTTATGAGGGGCTTACTTCAACTTAAACCTCCCATTCGGCCACCAGTTACCGTATGGGACCTTGATGTAGTGCTTGCAAGGCTAATGCACTCTCCGTTTGAGCCTTTGCATTCCTGTGATGTAAAATTTCTTACATGGAAAGTCGTTTTTCTAGTAGCCATTACATCTGCTAGAAGAATCAGTGAGATACAAGCCCTTGTCATATACTCACCCTACACAAGGTTCCTACGTGACTGAGTGGTCCTACGCACTCACCCCAAATTCCTGCCTAAGGTGGTAACAGATTTTCACCTTAATCAATCTATAGTCTTGCCCACTTCCTTTCCAGGGCCCCACTCTCACCAGGGAGAGAGGGTTTTGCACACCTTGGACTGTAAACGTGCACTCGTGTTTTATCTAGACCGCATGGCAGTCCATAGGAAATCCACCCAACTCTTCGTTTTCTTTTGACAAAAACAAGCCAGGAGTTGCAGTGGGAAAACAAACTCTCCAACTGGCTAGCAGATTGTATCGAATTCTGCTATGAGAAAGTAGACCTACTTCTCCAGGGGCGAGTAAAGGCACACTCAGTAAGGGCCATGTCAACCTCAGTAGCACACTATCGTTCAGTGCCTATTGTTGACATCTGTAAAGCTGCAACCTGGACTTCTCTTCACACTTTGCAGCTCATTACTGCTTAGATAAGGAAGGATGACAAGACTCTGCCTTTGGACAATCTGTCTTGAAAAACCTGTTTCCAGTTTAATACCCAACTCCTTCCACATCCAACCTGCTGTGATTTCAAGCTGCCTCAATTTTTCCAACAGTACACCAGTTGTTGTGCCAGTTGCACAAGTTGTGTGCTATTGGTTCATTATGAATATGACTCAGCCTGTAGCTTGCTAATCACCCATATGTGAGGACTACCATCCTGCTTGTCCTGGGATAAAGCAGAGTTTCTTACCTGTAACAGGTGTTATCCCAGGACAGCAGGATGTAGTCCTCACGAAACCACTCGCCACCCCACGGAATTGGGTTCGATGCCGTATTTTATTTTTCTATTTTTCGCTCGCACTTATTGCTACAAACGAGACTGAAGGGAGACTCCTGTGGCTTCAGGAATCATGGCATGCTGGGCATGCTCAGTGAGCTCAGAGTGCCAGTCAAAGGTTTCTAGAAACTTTGACAAAGTTTTCAGTGATAGGGCTCCATCCAATGATGTCACCCTTATGTGAGGACTATATCCTGCTGTCCTGGGATAACACCTGTTACAGGTAAGCAACTCTGCTTTCTTCAGGAGTGAGCACAGAGACTCCAGGGGATCCTGATCCCAGTAGGATTGCCATGCATCTGATGTCATGTCATGCTTAAATCATGTATGAGCCTCTATCTATAGAAAATGCCCCATTCTTGTAGACTGATGCAGCCCACAAGGTATTTGATCATCTCTTCCAAATCCCTCTTTTCTTTAGTTTAATTCTTCTCCAAAGATTACCAGTGATATTATGCTGAGTGTCTATGAGAAACCTAATGCAGTGCTCTTACCCCAGGAACAGGCTCCCCTACCATCACCCCTGAGATTATATCCCACATTGAACGAGGGGAAGAGCCGTACATCAGGGATGAGCCGGAATCAGAGGAAGGAGGAACTGGGAAAAGCAGCTGCTCTGGTGAGTGCAGGAATAAGAGGGACCGGGGTAAAACTGCTGAGCTGGAGAGTGGAAGCGCAGAGACCCCTTCACAAGCTCCTCTGCAGATCTCTGGAATCACTCACAGGGTGTCTGTGACAGGCAGTGCTTGTGTCTGTGTCATTTATTCCTATTTGGATACTCAGAGCCCTAGAGTGAGTGATTTACATAACATGATCTGTCCATAGAAGGCCATTTTTTTGTGCACTTAAATGTATGTGCAAAATCTATACTTCTTTTTCTCTTTATGGAGGTAATTTTCAGAGAGTTACACAATGGTTCATGTGTAAGATTAGCATATATCTGTATTTGTATGCTATTTTATGAAGCTCAAGAGTATGTATGTACTTGCAGTGTTGCATTTAAATGTGAACTAGGATGCAAAGGGGCGATGGTGCAGGGTTCAGAAATGGTCACCAAAATCATTTTTATTGGAAAGAGGTAAATGTGCAAACAGATATCAAGCAAAAACAGTTGAAACATACACACTTGGAGATCAACTCCATAGACAAATGAAATGCACATGGGTAGCCCAAGAACAAACATACTGGAATCCAAAAATTGATAACATTTTAACCCTTTTCCTGGAGAGCTCCAGAATGACCTTTCCCAATATATGAAATAAATTCTTCAAACTTTTTTTTTTTCTTTTCCATTTTTTTTCTTCACTTCTTTGTCCTGCTTCTACGCCATCTTCCCACCCCATTCATACTACACTGATTCATCATGCATTCTGACCCGGTCCCTATATCACAACACCCCCACCCTTGACCCACAGACCTCCCCTACACAACCACCCCTGTTGTTCTTTTATCAGTGAAAAGAAGGTAAACAGAAACACCGAAAACTATCCATTTAGCCCTAAAGGCCCCCATGAGCATACTTGGGAACTGGTTCACAGCTTCCATGCACTGACATTGCAGACCGATTCAAACAAGTACTCAGATTATCCCATCCACTGTAAGGAATCTTTCAGATCTCCATTCCATTTGGTAGAGTACCCTGTATTCACGAGTCCATTCTTAATATCTGGTGGTAAAACACACAAACTCCTGGTTTATGCCTGCCCTCGACTAGCTATTTAATACAAAACGCACAAACTCCTGGTTTATGCCTGCCCTCTGACTAGCTATTAGTGTGTTTGTGTTTTGTATTAAAGAATATACCCCATTAGTTTACTTCTCCCCCACAACTTTTAAGTTCTAAAATTTCCCCAAGCAGAACTTACCAATTCTCTTCAGCCACCAGCAAGGTGATCCTCTCCTTTCAGTGCTCCTGCTTGATTGTAGGTTACTGAGTTCTTCCAAGCCTGATCGCAGACGGCTGCGACCGCTCTTGCTCACCTCCTTTTTTCCCTTCTCTGACTCCTTGGGGTAGGCTGGCAGCCTCCGCCAGCTACCAGCGACTTGCCTGCTGCTCCCAGTTCTCCCGGGCCGGCACGAAGGCCGCCGACCCCCTCCCCCCCCCTCCGGTTGTAGGGTAGGCTAAGTGCCTGGGAGAAGTGTCTGGCTGGCATGAATACCGGTGGTCCGGTCCCTCCCCCTTTTTTACTTTCCTGCAGAGACGTTTCATGCCTCGGGGACTTGTTAAAAATATATAAATAAATAAAGCGGACATCTTGCCGGTTTCTTGCGTCTGGCTTCCCGCTCTCCCTCCCGGGGCGTCTCAGGCAATTTGGTACTTTTGCACGCTGTGCTCCCTGGCCCGACCATGCCGCGGCCATTGCGATGCGCTGCCTTCGGGGAGTCTGCATCAAGACTCTCCCACAACAGCATGTGTGCTGTGTGCCTCCCCGGCGGGGAAGGCACTTCCAGGTCAGCATGCAAATCGGGGGCCTGGTCCCCCGCTACCGCTGCATCTTCTTTGTCCTCGGGTACCCGTTTGAGCAGGCCTGATTCGTTCCAACTGAGCGCGGGAATGGCGGCCATTTTAGATACTTTTACTGCCACGGCAGCACAGGCAGCTGGGGGAGGGGAAATTTGCTCTCCTCTTTCGCCCCCTATTCTAAGTCCTGAAGACCCTCAGAACTTGCTGCAGGAGCCTCCGGAGGATTTAGTGACCCCCTTGGCTGGGCCTAGAGCTCCTCCAGCCCCTTTCTCCACAGATTTTGTTCTTCTTCTGCATAAGGCTTATTTAGCCAGTTTCTCTCAGCCAGATGAGGTACCCATGCCCAGTGCACGCGTTCAGAGCCCAGAGCCGCCGCCTCCTCCTAAGGTCCATAAGATGTCGGCGGCACAAGACGTTAACAGAATTTGCACCCTCCAGGATCCAGGGGCCCCGACCCGCCTGAGGTCAGTTTCCAAGACCCTTTAGACGTGCTAGATCCGGATCAGGACGGCGATCCTCAAGCTTATCTTCCGGTGGAAGGGGATGATCCACGCATGCTTCGTCTGTTTCTAAGAGACGAGCCGGACCCATTAATTCCCCATGTGCTGAATGAGTTGGGAATCATCCCTCCTCAAGAACTTCCAAGCGACAGCATAGTGGATCCGGTCCTGGCAGGCTTGCGGGACCCGGCGCGTACCTTCACTTTTCATTCCGTGCTTCTACAGATTATGCTGCGAGAGTGGGATACTCCGGAGGCGAACCTGCGCGTAGGGCGAGCCATGGACAAACCGTATCCTTTACCGGAAGAGTCTGTGCAGCTCCTTAAAGTTCCGAATGTGGACGCTTCGGTGTCTGCGGTCACCAAAAGGATGACTATCCCTGTTAAGGGAGCGGCGACGCTTAAGGACCTCCAGGACCGGAAACTTGAGGTCCATCTGAAAAGAAGTTTTGAAGTCTCAGCTCTTGGAGTCAGGGCAGCTAGGTGTAGCAGTTTAATGCAGCGAGCAAGCCTGAGGAGGGCTCAACAACTCCTCAGCGCAAGGGATCTTTCTCCCCCAGAAGCAGAGCAGGCGCGCAGCGTTTGGAAGCAGCAGTGGCCTATAGTGCGGATACCTTGTATGATCTTCTTCGGGTGGTCTCTCGATCCATGGTGTCAGCGGTTTCCGCTAGGAGGCTGCTCTGGCTCCGCAACTAGTCGGCGGACACTTCGTCAAAATCCCAGTTGGGAACTTTCCCCTTTAAAGGAAAATTTTTATTCGGGGGAGGATCTGGAACAGATGATAAAGTCCCTGGGGAAAAACAAGCTGCGAAAGCTCCCAGAGGATAGGTCTAGAGCTTCCAGGACTGCCTTTCCTTCTCGCTCTCGCTTTAGGGGACAGCGGCGTTTTCATCAGAATAGGCCGTCGTCCCTGGTCAGAGACACCCTTCCGCACGATCTCAGGCTTGGGCTCAATCCTTTCGTAGGCGCCAATTGCGCCGTGCTCCGCCCCGACTCCTCTCCCCAACTCCTCTCCCCAACTCCTCCCCTCCATCTTATTTGCATCCTAGCGCACGCGAAAAGTCCCTTTTCGCGTACAATAGGGGTTTATCGCGTGAAACATGAAAATATCTTCTTTATGGCTACAGGTAAACATCATGTTTCAAGACTGTTTTAACATGAAAATATATAAGGATGCAAACGTCCACAAAAAACAGGACAGGACACGCACACATCTATCATTCATTCCAAAACAAATCAAAGAACATTTTACAAACAATATGTTCTTTGCATGCAGAATCCTAGTTTCTGTAAGCTGTCTATAAGCGATATGGTCAAAAGATTGTAAAAAGACGTCCAAGCCTGCTTATAATCAGCAGATAATGAACAATGAGTGATCTTAACAGTTCTTCATAAACTCATCTATGGAGAACAGACAGACTGGCTTAATACTGCTATCAAAATACACATTTCATAACGGAACTTACGCTCAGCCAACAAAGGTCTGTTATCTATCCCCTCAGTAAGATCTGCACAGCTAACTCAAGTAAGAGATAGGGCAATCTCTCTAGCAAGTCCAAAAATATTGAACTCCCTACCTTTTGCAACCAAACCTAAAATCTTTCAAGAAGGAAGTCAAAACATGGCTATTTAGGAATGCTTATTCTCGGGTCGATACAGTAAGGCCGCGTTAGAGTGCGGCAGTGCTGGGCGCACCCTCGTTTGCCCCACGCACTGTTCTGATCACATACCGCTCGATACTCTATTTAAATTGCTTGCAAATGCAAGCCGCGTATGCAAAGCGTTAGGCGAAGCGTTAGGCCCGCGCCACCCATTTTACTGTATAGGCGCTTAATACAGCACCTATACAGTATCCTGGGTTTGCTGGTACCTGTCATTTCAAATGACATTTGAAATGACGGGTACCAGGAAGTGGATCCCAACTTTAACCCATGAAAACCTAAAAACCGAAAATCACCTCCTCCCGAAGCGGCTCGACATGTGCCAACTTACCTTTTGTTGCTTTTCAGCCCCTTCCCTTCTCTGCCGCCCTCCGGAGGGGGCAGCCGGTGGCGAAAGCGGTTCGCAGCGGTCCCCCCCGCGCAGGTCCCGGTTCTCCTGGCTCGGCAACAGCAGTACAACAGCTAGGGCTCCATCCGGCTTGCAACGTTCCTCCCCCTCCCCCTGCGCAGGTCCCGGTTCTCCTGGCTCGGCGTGAAGTGCCCTCTCCGGCACGAGCGAAGCGGAGCGTTCTTTCGTTGGCCGGAGCGCCCGTCGATTTGGGCGCTCCGGCCAATGAAAGCACATAGACTGGCTCCGATGGAGCGCACTGTTAGCCTGCTCTGGGACGCGTGTTTTCCCTTAACCCTTATTCAGTAAGGGGAGGAAAACGCGCGTCCAACCCATAGCACCTAATAGCGCCCTCAACATACAAATGCATGTTGATGGCCCTATCAGGTATGCGCACGGGATACAGAAAGTAAAATGTGCAGCCAAGCCGCACATTTTACTTTCAGAAATTAGCGCCGACCCAAAGGTCGGCGCTAATTTCTTCCGGCACCAGGAAAGTGCGCAGAAAAGCAGTAAAAACTGCTTTTCTGAGCACTCTCCGACTTAATATCATAGCGATATTTAGTCAGAGGTCCCAAAAAGTAATAAATAAATAAATAAATAAATTTTGAATTCGGCCCGCAGCTGTCGGGCCGAAAACTGGACGCTCAATTTTGCCGGCGTCCGGTTTCCGAGCCCGTGGCTGTCAGCGGGCTTGAGAACCGACACCGGTAAAATTGAGCGTCGGCTGTCAAACCCGCTGACAGCTGCCGCTCCTGTCAAAAAGGAGGCGCTAGGGACGCGCTAGTGTCCCTAGCGCCTCCTTTTACCCGGATCTACCGCGTCACCTAATTTAAATAGAGAATCGCGCGCACCGGCAAAGAGCCGGTGCGTGCGCGCGCCAGGAGAGCGAGCGTTCGTCCGCTCTCCCGAGGACTTTACTGTATCGGCCCGAAGGAGATTGTGATAAATTGCAGGAAGATCTTATAAGACTGGAAAATTGGGCATCCAAATGGCAGATGAAATTTAATGTGGACAAGTGCAAGGTGATGCATATAGGGGAAAATAACCCTTGCTGTAGTTACACAATGTTAGGTTCCATATTATGAGCTACCACCCAAGAAAGAGATCTAGGCATCATAGTGGATAACACATTGAAATCGTCGGTTCAGTGTGCTGCGGCAGTCAAAAAAGCAAACAATGTTGGGAATTATTAGAAAAGGAATGGTGAATAAAACAGAAAATGTCATAATGTCTCTGTATCGCTCCATGGTGAGACCGCACCTTGAATATTGTGTACAATTCTGGTCACCGCATCTCAAAAAAGATATAATTGCGATGGAGAAGGTACAGAGAAGGGCTACCAAAATGATAAAGGGGATGGAACAGCTCCACTATGAGGAAAGACTAAAGAGGTTAGGACTTTTCAGCTTGGAGAAGAGACGGCTGAGGGGGGATATGATAGAGGTGTTTAAAATCATGAGAGGTCTAGAACGGGTAGATGTGAATCGGTTATTTACTCTTTCGGATAGTAGAAAGACTAGGGGGCACTCCATGAAGTTAGCATGGGGCACATTTAAAACTAATCGGAGAAAGTTCTTTTTTACTCAACGCACAATTAAACTCTGGAATTTGTTGCCAGAGGATGTGGTTAGTGCAGTTAGTATAGCTGTGTTTAAAAAAGGATTGGATAAGTTCTTGGAGGAGAAGTCCATTACCTGCTATTAAGTTCACTTAGAGAATAGCCACTGACATTAGCAATGGTTACATGGAATAGACTTAGTTTTTGGGTACTTGCCAGGTTCTTGTGGCCTGGATTGGCCACTGTTGGAAACAGGATGCTGGGCTTGATGGACCCTTGGTCTGACCCAGTATGGCATGTTCTTATGCAGTCACTAAATTAGGGGTACAAAATGCATAGATAGGAGTGAACCACTCCCATAAAACTGTAATTCGCAGGCTACATTGTAAAACCTGATCTCAAGTACACTAAGACCCCCCCCCCCCATATAGTTTGGGACGTATCAATTTATCACAACTAATCCTAGTTCTCTTTCCCCGCCTGAAGAAATGCACGAGTAAAGATTTTATATCCACTGTGTCTTTATTAGGGCTCCAAGATGGAGCCGTTTGCAGTTTGTACAACACCTAGGGAATGTTACCCTTTAATATAAAGCACTTCTGTACCCTTTAATATAAAGCACTTCTGTCAAAGAATGTAAGCTTGCAACTAGGATTGAATTTCTGTAAATAGAGGTCGTACGTTAGCAGGATAGAGCATTGATTTATCTGTAGTCATTTGAACTCCCAAATACTTTAATTTATTTTGTGCCCAACTAAGAGGGCTCCTGATACCTTACTTTCCTGATTTCTCTCTCTGTTTCACCAGGTATTCTTTCTTCCCTGTGTTTCTCTGCTTGGGATCCTTTGTACTTCTTGAATGCTGTTCTTTTTGCCTTTATTTTTTTCAGCCTTGTCCTTTTTTCTCTTACATTTGGGTACTTTTCAGACGCGAGAGATTAGTTGCCTTTGTAATGGCTCCTTCTAGCTTGGCCCACCAGTGTCCTACCTCGCCCATTTTCTCCCAGTCCTCTAGTTCTTCTTCCAAGTTTGTCCCCATTTTGACTAAGTCCATATTTTTGAAATTCAGTGCACAGATCTCTGCGTGACTTCTCTGTATCCTATTTGCTATATCAAACCATACCCTCTGATGATCACTGGTGCTCAGGCGACCACCAGCCCGTACGTTAGTGAGCATTAGCTGCAGTATCACAGCTTTGAAGGGCATCCATTATCTCTCCCCTTCTTGTAGAATGGAAATTCTGCAGCATTATGGGTCGGAGAGCCATTTTCTTAAAGTTTTACAGTGATCCAAACATTCTGAACAATTATAGGCCAATATCAAACTTACCACTAATCGCAAAATTAATAGAAAAATCCATACAAAAACAGCTCGCTGAACATTTAGAGAATAACAATATCCTATATCCATCACAACATGGCTTTCGCAAAAACTACAGTACTGAAACGCTACTGCTTGCCGTAACAGATAACAGCATGAGAGGCTTTGACAGCGGGAAGCGGTACATCCTAATGATGCTTGACCTATCAGCAGCATTTGATACTGTAAATGATGCTTGACCTATCAGCAGCATTTGATACTGTAAATCATAACATCCTACTAAATAGATTAGAAGAAATAGGCTTAGGTAATAAAACAATCAAATGGTTCCAATCATACCTAGACAACAGATACTACCAAGTACAGATAAAAGATGTAATGTCAAATAAAATAAAACTTCAAACTGGAGTCCCACAGGGATCAGCTTTATCGGCCACCCTATTCAACATATACCTACTACCACTTTGTCACCTTCTAGCTGGTCTAAACATCTCACACTACATTTACGCTGATGATATCCAAATAATCTTACCCATTGATGATACAATCGAAAAGACCCTGAACATAGCTAATATGTATCTGGATATCATCAAACAATTACTGAACCAGATGGAACTAGTGATTAACATAGAGAAAACAGAATTCCTACTCTTGGAACGCAAAAACATTGAAATCATCCAAAACCCTATCACACTCAAAAACAACCAAAAAATTAAACTGAGAAAGTGAGAAACCTCGGAGTAATAACTGACACAGAACTGAACCTAAAACAACACATATCATTAAAAGTAAGGGAAGGATACGCCAAACTCATGACCCTCAGAAGACTAAAACCTCTACTGACAACAAGTAACTTCCGTTCAGTGTTACAAGCTCTTATTTTCGCAAGCATGGATTACTGTAATGCCCTCCTACTTGGTTTACCATACACAACAATTAGACCACTCCAAATAATGCAGAACACGGCCGCCAGAATTCTGACTGGTAAAAGTAAAAGAGACCACATCACGGAAACCCTGATGGAATTACACTGGTTACCCATCGAGCAAAGAATACAGTATAAAACCCTTTGTACAATACATAAGCTAATACATAATGAAAATGCTGATTGGCTGAATACAGCCCTCCACATACACGTCCCTAATAGAAACCTGAGATCAGCTAATAAAGCTTTACTGTCCATCCCCTCAATCAAAACAGCCAAACTAACCCAAGTAAGGGAAAGAGCACTCTCCTTAGCAGGTCCTATGCTATGGAACTCCATGCCCGTCGAGATCCGCTTACAAAGAGACATCAAAACCTTCAGAAAGCAGTTAAAAACATGGTTATTCAAACAGGCATACAAGAAAGAGAAAGGAGAGTAGAACACTGGGAAAAAGAAAAGCGATTGGCAGCACACCCTAAACACACTACCCAAATCAACACGGGTACATATTCTATTTTAATCTTTAATCTCAAATATCTAGAATAAGATGACATAGTTTCTCTTTTATTCCCGCTCAAAATAAACGGACATAACATAACACATCCAATTATGAGTTTTTCTAACTACTTTGTTACCGTAAAGTCTTGGCACATGTATAATGATAGAATTCATAATCTTTTCCAATATTAATATTTGTGCCTTATTGTAAACCGTTATGATGGTACCTAACTTAGTGACGGTATAGAAAAGTTTTTAAATAAATAAATAAATCTGACACACCTTCGGTTCGAATTAATGGAATCGTGTCAGAAGAGATCTCCTTACTGTGAGGTAGTAAACAAGGATGTCCCCTTTCTCCGTTGCTATTTCTTGTATCCTTCGATCCCTTTTTGTGCGTTATACGTAATCATGGTGAGATTCGGGTATTCCTTTAGGAAAAGAAAGTTTAAGCTAACTGTCTTGGCAGATGACATTGGCATTCATACATCTGACCCTCTCATACCACTCCCTAGAGTCCTCAGGGAGTTTCAGATATATGGGGAATATTCAGGGTTGCCATCCCAACATTGGATTTAAGTCCGCCACTTCAGTGGGCGTGGCTGGGGAATCACTTTGGGACCAGACTGTATCTGTTAATAGAGGCAGGAAGATCTAAAGCTGCTCCCGTCCATCCTGATACAGCCAGTGCCATAGCAGTAATTATCATAGAATTATTTCTGACAACCTGCATCTCCAGGATTCTCCAGGGGGCGGTGTTTTGTAATTGAACTGGAGGCTGTTGGGTGCTAGTAAGAGTAGGTACTTCCTTGGTTACCTGTCGTTCTCCTGGACCCCACCTTGCATGTTGAATTCTAAAAGTAACATTCTCTCCATCTCCTACTACTTGGAAAGCCTGCCAACTCCTAAATAACTGAGCCATAATATAGGGCTTAACCCTGCCCTTCTATAATACCTAGATAATTAAGAAAAGAGCCCCTAAAGTCTTGTATTTGTCCGATGGTCAAGACCACATTGGGCTGGCAGCAATGAGACCTGCTGCTGCACCAGCTGTAATGGCTACATTACTGGTAACTCAGATAAGGGCTGTGATTGGCTCAGCACCCACCAATATTAGGGATATTGCAGTATGGCTAGGGAGAGCAATTGCTGTAGTTGAAGGGATGGTGAGTGTGAACAATCCAGATATTAGAAGATGAATAGTCAACACACTGGTTACCAGCTCGTGTGCACCGATTCTGGTAGAGGCCGCTACGTGGGAATCTGCAATATCAGCCCTCTATACCAAATTAGTGAGTGTGGTCCTTATTTCTAGACCTGAGGACAGTATATCAGAAGAATGGGCTGGGTGTAGACTTGGAGCTAGCTTCTAGGCCTACGTGGATCCATGGGTAGGGGGTAGGAGGCTATTCCTTCTAGGATCTCAGGGGCCTGTTGTAATATTTGCAGTGCTGCTCTTTCCTGGGTATGGTGGTAACTGTTTAGGTCCTGGGAGTTAGTGTTGC
Source organism: Rhinatrema bivittatum (assembly GCF_901001135.1). NCBI lineage: Eukaryota > Metazoa > Chordata > Amphibia > Gymnophiona > Rhinatrematidae > Rhinatrema > Rhinatrema bivittatum. The sequence goes on along the minus strand of NC_042616.1, from coordinate 34,814,864 downwards.
TTTGGTACTGTAGCTATTGAGACATTGTAGGGCCTGCCTTGTGAATGTCTCTGATCTGACATCTGAAGAAGGGACCTATGTAGTTTCAGAAACTTTTGTACAATATTTTTAGATACGTGTGTTTTCATTTTACCTATATTTTTAGGCAGCCTGACCTATTCTGTTTTCCTAACAGGAGGAGCTTTGGTGGGCCTGATGTAATATTTGCATTGTTGCTTTTTCATAGACAGGATTGTTGTTGCTTGAGTACTGTTTGGTAGGGGAGGTTTATTATATTGTAATTCCTTATTCAAGCCTCTCTGAGGGATAGGACCACACCTAATACATGTTAAAATGGGCGTAATGCCATGAGGATTCCAGATATCATCTCTGTCTTGGGAGAAGGGGTTGAGGGAGTGAGACTGCAGGATCCTTGGGGGGAGGTGGTGTGGGAGGGGAGAGGAACTGAAGTAAGACTGCTGGTGTCTGGGGGTGGCTGGAGGTGAGACTGATTCCCCTGCTATAAATGTCACCATATGCAACTGAGTTACATAAACCTGTGTTTGCATGATCAGCCCTCAGCTTCATCCTGCACTGAGATCCAGCAATGTGCTCTCGTTCATGCCAGAATGCTGCAGAAAGGAGGTGATGCAGCTGCCTTACACTCCTGTTCTCTCTGAGGTGTCTGTTAATGCTGAGAAAACCCTGCCCATTGTCACTGTGAGTCTCCCTCACATCAAGTAATGTCTGTCCTTTGTTTTCTTATCCAGAGATCGATGAATCCAAGAGAAGGTACGAGGAGATGCATCCTGAGGACCCCACTAAACATCTGGAAGTGACTAAAACTGTAGCAGGGGAAGAGAGAGGAAACACCTGCCCATGTTGTGACTTGGGGGAAAAGTACTGGAATGAGTGCAAGTCAGAGGAAAGGCTGAGAAATCCAGCAGGAGATTCCATTGAGAATGTGACTCTCTGTGCGCAAAGTAGACATCTGAGAGAACAGACTGGGTTGAGACCCTTTTCAGATAATGAATGGGCAAGTAAAGTAATATTAAAAGTTCAGCAGAAGATTAATTCAAGAGAGAAAATATTTCCTGCTAGTGAATGTAATAAAAGCTCCCTTTATGCATCACAACTTAAAATACACCAACCGATCCATATGGGAGAAAAGCAATTTACATGTACGGACTGTGATAAAAGCTTCACTTGGAAATCAAAAATGAAAAAGCATCATAGGTTGTATACAGCAGGGAAAACATTAACTGTTTGTGATAAAAGCTTCAATTATGAATCAGAACTGAAATGGTATAAAAGGATCCATTCTGAGAATCCATTTACATGCAGTGAGTGTGATACAAGTTTTTGTAAGAAATCAAAACTGAAACAGCATGAAAGAAAACACAGGGACGTGAAACATTTTACATGCACAAAATGTGATAAAAGCTTCATTGAGAAATCAGAACTGAAAATGCATAAACGGATCCACAGAGGAAAGAAGCTATTAACATGCATGGAGTGTGACAAAGGTTTCACCCGCAAATCCCATTTGAAAGCACATGAAAGGATCCACACGGGAGAGAAACCATTTACATGCACTGAGTGTGACAAATGTTTCACCCGCAAATCCTCTTTGAAAGCACATGAAAGGAACCACACAGGAGAAAAACCATTTACATGCACTGAGTGTGACAAAAGGTTCACTCTCAAATCCTCTTTGAAAGCACATAAAAGGATCCACACAGGAGAAAAACCATTTACATGCACTGAGTGTGACAAAAGTTTCACACACAAAGCCAATTTGAAAGCACATGAAAGGATCCACACAGGAGAGAAACCATTTACATGCACAGTGTGTAATAAGAGGTTCATTGAGAAATCACAACTGAAAAAGCATGGAAGGATCCACACAGGGGAGAAGCCTTTTTTTGCACAGAGTGTGATAAAAGCTTCAGCTGGAAATCAGAATTGAAAAAGCATGAAAGGATCCACACCGGAGAAACATCTTTTACATGCACTGAATGTGATAAAGCTTCAGTTGTAAACCCAAACCGAAAAGGCTTCAAATGATTCACACAGGAGAGAAACCATTTACATGCGCAGTATGTGATAAAAGGTTCATTTCAAATGGAAATTGAAAAGGCATGAAAGAATCCACATGGGGAGAGAAACTAATTACATGCTCTGAGTGTGATAAAAGCTTCAGTGAGACATCAAAACTGAAAAGACATGAATGGATCCACTCGGGAGAAAAACCAATTACTTTTGATAAGCATGATGCAAGTTTTATCTGGAAATCAGAAATGAAAAGGCATGAAAGGATCTACATGGGAGAGAATGAGTTGTAGTGATTAGAGTAAATCTTTCTCACCAAGTCTTGCTGAATTCACGTGGTGATCCTGTTCATAGTACCTAAATTAAATCTCAGCTAAGCAACAACTACTGCTACTAATGAAGTATAAAGATGGTTTGTTTCAAAACACATTGTTTAGTCATTCTTCCTTCACCCACTCAGAAATCTTTAATACAGGCACATTGTAAACATCTCGTCCAACAGTCACACTCACACTCATGTAGTGCTTACCACTCTGCATCCAGAACTCACACCCATACAATCACTCATTCCTTCCACTGAGACAATGTCACAACACTAATGTTGATTTCAGTTGGGACAAGATCCCCTGCCAGAAGGAGAAGCTGAGTCATGCCAATCCACTGAATACCCCAAATCAATCAGATGTGCCATATCTTGCAGTGAAAAATTGCTTCCACACTTGATATGTGTGCCTGAGCTGGAGACCAACATGGAGAAGACAAGTGACCCAGAATCTTCTGCTATCTTAGCCTTCTTGGGTATGTGAACTTCAAATGCTTTACTGAGCCTGACCTGGAGGAATTCCAAGGACACTTGGACGGCAGCTGAAGCTGGCGACACTTTATGATGCCTAATTATAGGGTCACAAAAGCAGAAGAAAACGGTCGGAACTTCAGGCTAGACTATCACTACAGTGGCATCTGTAAACACAGCCTAAGATGTGTTAATTGCCCTGACCAACAAGATTCTAAAAGAACAAAGGACTGTCTAAAGAGTGATGGTAAATGGGCCCCACCTTGGAGAAATAATCAGCGTAGTTTATGGATAATCAAATCATGCTGTTGACATGACAATCAATATAAATTATTCTCTGGGTAGTCACGCACTCTTAGAATTTCTAACCTAGTACTATATTGTATAAAAGAAGGATCAGTTCATGTATACGATGAGATGCTGGTGATCAGTTTGTTAGAGAAATGGTATCAGCATCTCCCAAGAATACTTAAATTGATCAATAAAAAAATTATACTTTCTACAAAATCTAAGTGTTCTTGTATCCTTGGATATAAGTGTCATAAAGAATGGCTTGGCGCTTAACATTTTGGTGCCCGAACAGGGACCTGATGGCCACCGTGCATTGGGCAGTCTTGCATCTGAATCTGCTGGACAGGCTCAGACTTAACTCTGGTAGTCGGACATTAATTGGCTCTCGTCCGAAGGAAGTTATCCAGATAAATATTTCTGGATGTTTTGCTTATTGCATAGTAATTCCCAGGAACAGAAGATTTATGGATGACTGTTTATTAAAGTGATACCCAGAAGACAGAAGAGAGAGTGCCCCCCACTGCGGTAGAGGATGACAGATCTGTTTGTAAGTATTTAATCAGGCGTACATAATCAATTATTGTAATACATTACTCCTTGGATTACCTGCCTCTTCCATTACTCCTCTTCAGCTTTTACAAAATGCTGCTGCAAGATTACTCAGTAATCACTAAAGGTCAGATCACATTTCCTCAGTACTCAAATTTCTACACTGGCTACCAATATTTTATAGAATACAATACAAGACTTTATATCTTATTCATAAAGCCTTATACATAAAGACTTTATATCTTATTCATAAAGCCTTATACAATAAGTCTAACTGGATGGATACAACACTCACTTTTCAATCATCAATAAGACCTTTACGTTCCACAAACACTGGCCTCCTCGAAATTCCCTCTCCTAAAAGATACCATCTCATCTCAACAAGACAACGTTCCTTCTCAATTCCTGGCCCAATACTATGGCATTCCCTACCAATTGATTTAAGACTTGAGCCTTCTTCACAATCTTTTAAAAAAGAACTGAAAATATGGCTTTTTCAAAAAGCATACTCAACATGATAAATCGTATTATTCTTCTAATCTAATCTCATTTAAACTATTTCTCATTACTTCTTTTTCACACATTTTATTTTTCCTTCTCTTTTTACATTTAATCTTCTCACTGTTATGATTATTATAATGTAACATTTGTAACTTTTTTGTTATATGTACACCAGTGACTCTAGTTGAGTATCGGTATATAAAAAAACAAATAAAATAAACTTGTAAGTTTAATTTTCTAGTTAACAAGTAAAAGATTTTCTTTGGCCAATTGTAAATAAAAGTGCACTATTCATTTTGATCTGCTGTGGGGACGCCCACTTGTAGATTATTGTTAGTATACTTAATGAAAACTTATTAAGAGTGATTTTGATTTATTTGTCTGTATATTTGTTAATAAATTTGTACTGTAAAACAATACAAAGAGGTTTAAAACAGCAACAGTTAGTCCTTTTGTTTTAAGTCCTTGCCATGCTTGCAGGGCTGTGGGATTATTAGAGGAGCATAAAAAAGGAAAGTTTTTGGAAAAGTATAGTTTGGAATCTGGTTTTCTGTATATGTCTGATCGCTGCCATGGTGTAACGCATTGCAGCAAGTGGGGTCTGCATTACAAGTGTTATGGCAGTTTCAGAACTTGAAAGGGCCCTGGGAGCTGGAGAGTTAACTGTCTTGGAAGGTAAGAGAAAGTGGGAGGTATGTGAAGCTCAAGGTGATTCTTATGCGCAGGTGAAACAGTGGTGGTTTAAATGAATTGCTTTTTTGTTTGAAAGTTATAAACAGACTGATAAGGAATTATAGTTGTGGAGAAATGTTACAGAAAGTGAATTTAATTTAGTAGATTCTTTAAGAAAGTTTGGTTTCGTCGGCTTTCTCTGGATGGCTAGCATTGAATTTGGGCAGAAACTAATAAGGTATGGTTTCTTTAAACGATGGGTTAATAAATACTTGCATGTGAGATAGGTAAGGAAGGTAAACGGCTTTGAGGCTCTCTTGTCCCTTTTCTCTGCATATAATATCTGTTTGGGTCCTGAATCAGACTGGAATGCCCGCTAGATATCTGTATGTAATGAAATACTATAGATACTGTTTATTTAGGAAAAGAACCTGTATAGCAGAATGAGTGGACACATGCAGTTAGTTTCTGAGTGCCTTGCTCTTTGAATAAAGCAGATACTTGTAATTGTTTAAACAGAGATCTGATAGAGATGAGAGAAGTTTCCTTTTTTATTTTTCTGCTTTTGGCTTTCTTTGTTTAATGGATTAAAAAAATCACGTGGTTAGAACAGAATAGGATTTCTTTCTTTTTAAGTTAGATAAAATACTCACAGTAGTTTCCTACTTTAGTTAGACATGAAACGGTATCCGGTAGCTGTCTTTGTCTTCCCATGTGATTAGATTTAAAAGATGAATCAGCCTGGTATGTTACCTCTGTTTTACCAAGCATTAAGAAAAACATTACCTAAAGGTGTACAGCAAAAGTTAGATAATGTAGTAGGGCTGGAAAGTAAGCTGTGGTCAGAAATTGTTGCGCGCCCTGTCTGTGCTCGGCCCGTGCATGGGTCATCTTACCCCGCTAACTCCTCTGCTGGTCCGGGGTCGGCCTCTCCAGCAGAGGCTGCAAGTTCTACGAGGCCTCGGTGTCCTGCGACAGCGGTCGCCGGGCCTTCCTCAACACGCCCATCCTCACACCGAGGCGCAACACCCTCCGTGACGTCAGCCCCGCCCCTAGGCGCGCGCCTGCCCAGTTCCAACGTCTGTCTTCTCCTACGTTTCCCCAGGTAGTACCTCTCGGACTGATTCTCTGGTACTGACCTCTGCCTGTTCTTGACTACGTTGATTGCTGCCTGGACCTGATCTCTGCCTGCTCCTCGTCTACGTCTACTCTCTGGAACCTGACCCCTGCTTGATTGACTACTCTTGGACTGACCTCTGGATCTTGATCCCTGCTATTCCTGACCACGTCTCCTTGAGCCTGGCTCTTCTCCTAGCCTTGTCATCGCAGACTCTGTTCTGGCCATCCTTGCTTCCGCAGACTTCCAATCCAGACATCGACCACGCACCCTTAATCTTGGGCACACCTCTGAACTTCCTCTCTGGGAGAACCTGCGAGGCCCACCTAAGTCCAGGCGTCCTGGGTCCCTACGGGCTCCACCCGGAGGGGACCTCAGACTTCCAGTGGTGAGGCTCCAGCTAGCCTCTGTCTCCTCTTGTGCTCCGCCCCCTGGTGACAGGAGCTTCCTGGGTCCGACTAGGGAGCCATCCCCTACTGTCCCAGGACAAGGGTCCACCTCCAAGCGCTACAGGTTGCCAAGGCCATGGACTCGGCGGAGTAGATTCAGAGTAGAGGAGGACCGGAAGGCTCATCTGCATACTGCTCCCAGCATCCCCCGGGAGTGGAGTCCAGAGGTCACCGCAAGAGATCCAGGGATTGACTTCCACAGCCCCAGCTTCCAGAGGCCCCACACAGTTTGCAATACAGGAGGACAGGAAGGCTCATCTGCATACTGCTCCCAGCATCCCCCGGGAGTGGAGTCCAGAGGTCACTGCAAGCGATCCAGGGATTGACTTCCACAGCTTCCAGAGGCCCCGCACAGTTTGCAGTAGAGGAGGACCGGAAGGGCGCGCCGAATCTCAAACCCTTCCACTAACTGAATGAAGATTAATTTAAAAGGATTGGTAAGTATAGTTTTCAGAAATTTTTGGGCACTTAAAAGTTTGGTGAAAGGTGAAATTAAGGGATATATTCTTTAGAGTTTGTGTGTGTCTGAGGTAATAAGCAAGCCAGAGATAGTTAATTCTAGTGTCTGTCTTTCCCACCCACTCAACCCTTGATTTTTAGGCACAAGACACTTTCTCATTAAAAATCAATCAGGGTCTTATCTAAAACATACTATTGTACCAGCCCTTATTGAAAGTTTAATCATCCCCTTGTAGGTCACTAGCTGATTAATTACTAAGCTCACCTGTAAATTTAAAGTACTCTCATTCCAACTCCCTTAGTATCCTAAATGTAACTAGGAACTCAATAAAACTAAGATGAAGGCAGCAGTCCAGCAGCAAGAGGGGGCTTTCCAGTCTTTTGCATTGAGTGTCACATGTATGATTTTTTACCCGCCGGTGAGAGATTGTATGTGTGCACTCGGTGCAAAGAGCTCCTGGCTCTCAGGGAAGAAGTCCGATCTCTGGGAGCTAGAGTAGCAGACTTGGAGGAAGAGAGGGAGACAGAGAAGTACATTGACGAGACCTTCAGGGACATAGTAGCCAAGTCCCAAATCCATTCTGGCAGCCCCAGTGCTGCCTTGGATCAGAAAGGTCTCCCAGTAGGAGAACATCACCCTGGTGTAGCAGGAAGTGATCCTATAGCAAGGACCTGCTCTCCAGGTGATGTATTGTCCTCTCGCACTGAGGACAAATCTCCCAGGGCTACTGCCCAGGAGAGAAGGGTTAGGTCGGCCATCATAGTTGGTGATTCGATTATTAGAAATGTAGATAGGGTGGCTGGTGGACGTGAGGACCACCTGGTAACTTGCCTGCCTGATGAGAAGGTGGCAGACCTCACACATCACATAGATAGGATTATAGACAGTGCTGGGGAGGAGCCGGCTGTCGTGGTACACGTGGGCACCAACGACATAGGAAAATGTGGGGGAGAGGTTCTGGAAGCCGATTTTAGGTAGAAAACTGAAATCCAGAACCTCCAGGGTGGCATTCTCTGAAATGCTTCCTGTTCCACGTGCAGGTCCCCAGAGGTAGGCAGAGCTCCAGAGTTTCAATGCGTGGATGAGACAATGGTGCAGGGAAGAGAGATTCAGCTTTGTAAGGAACTGGGGAAACTTTTGGGGAAAGGGGAGACTTTTCCGAAAGGATGTGCTCCACCTTAACCAGAGTGGAACCAAGCTGCTGGCACTAACTTTCAAAAAGGAGATAGAGCAGCTTTTAAACTAGAACAAGGGGGAAAGCCAGCAGTCACTCAGCAGTGCATGGTTCGGAGAAATGTATCCTTGAAGGATACTAATGAAACAGGAGAGTTAGAGCATCCCAACAGAGAGGTTTCATTAAAAGCAAACATGGTTCATATGTCTATATGTAAAAAATCACCAAAGCTAATGATTTCCGAATTATCCCAAACAACTGAAAAGCAGGTTGTTAAAACAAACAAAAACCGCACTTTGAAATGTCTGTATGCCAATGCCAGAAGTCTAAGAAGTAAGATGGGAGAGTTAGAGTGTATAGTAGCAAATGATGAGATTGACATAATTGGCATCACAGAGACTTGATGGAAGGAGGATAACCAATGGGACAGTGCTATATCAGGGTACAAATTATATCACAATGATAGGGAGGATCAACTTGGTGGGGGTGTGGCACTTTATGTCCTGGAGGGTATGGAGTCCAACAGGATAAAGATCATACAAAAGACTAAATGCTCAGTAGAATCTATATGAGTTGAAATCCCATGTGTGTTGGGTAAGAGTATAGGGATAGGAGTATACTACCGTCCACCTGGACAAAATGGTCAGACAGATGATGAAATGCTAAGAGAAATCAGGGAAGCAAACCAATTTGGCAGTGCAATAATAATGGGAGATTTCAATTACCCCAATATTGACTGGGTAAATGTAACATCAGGACTTGCTAGAGACATAAAGTTCCTGGATGTAATAAATGAACCAACAAGAGAGGGAGCTATTTTAGATTTAATTCTTAGTGGAACACAAGATTTGGTGAGAGAGATAACGGTGGTGGGGCCATTTAGCAACAGTGATCATAACATGAACAAATTTAAATTAATAACTGGAAGGGGGACAATAAGTAAATCTGCAGCTCTAACACTAAATTTTAAAAAGAAAAACTTTGATAAAATGAGGAAAATAGTTAGAAAAAAACTGAAAGGTGCAACTGCAAAGGTTAAAAGTGTTCAACAGGCTTGGACATTGTTTAAAAATACAATCCTAGAGGCGCAGTCCATATGTATTCCGCGCATTAAGAAAGGTGGAAGGAAGGCAAAACAATTACAGTCATGGTTAAAAGGTGAGGTGAAAGAGGCTATTTTAGCCAAAAAAAATCCTTCAAAAATTGGAAGAAGGATCATCTGAAGAAAATAGGATAAAACATAAGCATTGTCAAGTTAAGTGTAAAACATTGATAAGACAGGCAAAGAGAGAATTTGAAATGAAGTTGGCCATAGAGGCAAAAACTCATAATAAAAACTTTTTAAAATATATCCAAAGTAAGAAACCTGTGAGGGAGTCGGTTGGACATTAGATGACAGAGTGGTTAAAGGGGCTCTTAGGGAAGATAAGGCCATTGCAGAAAGACTAAATGAATTTTTTGCCTCCGTATTTACCAATGAGGATGTTGGGGAGATACCAGTTCCGGATATGGTTTTCAGGGATGATGAGTCAGACGAACTGAACGAAATCACTGTGAACCTGGAAGATGTAGTAGGCCAGATTGACAAACTAAAGAGTAGCAAATCACCTGGATCGGATGGTATGCATCCTAGGGTACTGAAGGAACTAAAAAATGAAATTTCTGATGTATTAGTTAAAATTAGTTAAAAAAAAAAAAAAGAGGAGGAGATCTGCTTCTAGCAGCAAAGAAAGGGTTAGGCCTAACCCTTCATCTCTCATATGCCACATCGAAAATCGAATTTGCCCTCTTCAAATCAAAGTTCCTTCAAATCGGCCTAATCTATGCTCCGCCAGGATCTCTTGAATCAGACCCTTCTCCTGGCATCGAAATCATCACGAAACATTTCAACGCGGACAAACTAGCTATTCTGATGGGCGACTTTAACCTGCACATGGATGCCTCACCACTCTCTGCGAACTGCGAAACTCTACTCACCACATTCAGCCATATGGGATTCAGACAAATTGTCAATAATCCAACCCACAAAGCGGGCCACACTTTAGACCTCATCTTTATAAATGAGGGCATCTCACTAGCCTCCAACCTAACTTGCTCACCAGTCCCTTGGTCGGACCACCAAATCATCTCCACGGTTTTAGAGATTAAGGAACACCCACACCAGGCAGCCCCCACAACCACGGTAACTTTCAGGAAACCTTGTCCCACAGACCTCCTAAGCACACACAGCTCTCCAGTGAACTAGACCAACTCGACCTTTCTGACGCCAACACCGCGACATCACCAGCAAGGTAGCTGAACGAACCTGCCCAAAGATCACCAAAACACGTCATCCGGAGAGGGACAACAGGAAACCTTGGTTTACACCGGAACTGAAGTCCCTCAAACAGAACCTCAGAAGTAAAGAACATAGTTGGCGTAAAAACCCCTCCACAACTTCCCTAGCCGCCTACAAGTCCTGCTTAAATGCTTACAGGAATGTCATCAACAGAACAGAGAGAATTCTTCTCAAAAAAGATCCATCACTTCATTTTCGATTCCAGAGCATTGTTCTCCTACATATCAGCCCTCACCAAACCGTCCACACCATTCATTCCGGACGACCAAGCCTCCAGTAAAGCCAATGAATTGGCTGACTACTTTGAGAAAAAAATCTCCAGCCTCATCTCGCCCCTCACGATGCCCCTTCCGCCGTCCACCTCCACACTCTCCACAAGCAGTCAACAAATCGACTTCTTCGCTAGAAATAGAAAACATCCTCAAGAAAATTAAACCCTCTTCGCACCCAGCAGACCACATTCCATCCAACCTGCTCTGTACCATCCCAAACATCATTGCTAAGCCATTAGCAGTCGTCATAGACTGCTCCCTAGCTCAGGGTCATGTACCAGACCAACTCAAGCTGGCAATGCTCAAACCGCTATTAAAAAAAACCCAACCTTTCTCCATCGGACCCAGCCAACTTCCGCCCCATAGCGAACCTGCCTATGGACCATGCAGAATAACAATGGTAACTCCTACAGCTGCTCACTTAGATGCTGACACCACCTTCACACACCTAGCTGACTTGAGGCTGTGTCCAAGCACAGCGTCTATCTGCTGAGACTTTACCCTTTCGTCTCTGCTTCTGCAGCCTCACTGGTTTGGATTGACTTTACTTTATCATGTAGGTATTATGTTTGAAGTGTTTGAGTGGATTCCTGGGTACTGCAGAGATGGCCACTCCCATGGGGAACCACAGTACTGAGCTAGAACACAGTGAATTTGTATTTATTATACAGCCAATGATACTACCCGCGGAGCGGGCAGCTGTAGATGACGGTGGTTCAGTAAGTGAAGTCCAGAGGTCCTCGGCAGAGGAAGTCAGTCACTCACCCAAGTAGGGATAGAGGCAGCGCGTCATAGCATATAATAGCTCCGAGATGAGAGGCAAAGGATAACAGTCCTTTATAGTGATCTCATTTAGACCTCTATAGTCAATGCACGGATGTAACATGCCATCTTTCTTTCCCACAAAGAAGAATCCTGCGCCAGCTGGAGACGTGGAGGGTCTTGTGAAACCTTTCTGGAGATTCTCCTGGATGTATTCTGACATTGCCTTGTTCTCTGTTACAGAAAGGGGGTAAACCCTTCCTTTAGGTGGTTCTATTTTCGGTTTCAGATTGATGGCGCAGTCATAGGTTCTGTGTGGAGGTAAAATATCAGCTGCTTTCTTGGACAACACATCTTGGTAAGATGCATATTGAGGTGGCAAGCCAGGCAACAATGAGGTAGTTGGCATGCAGGGCAATGGAGAGACTTACAATAAACATTTGACAATCTGGTCCCTAGTGTGACAGCTCCAAAGTGGACCAGTTAAACTGTGGCATGTGTTTCTGCAGCCAGGGTAATCCAAGTACCAAAGGGTGCATCGCCTTATCTAGAACAAAGAAAGAGAGAGTCTCTGTATGAAGAGCGCTGGTGCGTAGGCTCACTGGTTTTGTAGTCAGAGTTACTTCTCCCGGTAAGGGCTCTCCATGCATTGAGGACAGTAGGAATGGAGACGTCATTGTAGTAGTGGGGATACGTAAATGTTCTACTAGACGTTTCAAAATAAAATTTCCCCCTGCTCCAGAATCCACTAGAGCAAGGGCCTAGTATTCCAAGGGTCCGCAGATTAAAGAGACTGGGAGAGAGACTGGAGGAGAGGGTGCAATTAGACCTAAGAAGAATCCTCCCACAGGACTTAGGTTTGCTAGTTTCCCAGATATATAGGTCATGTCTGCATAGCATGGCCAGCTTGACCACAATACATGATTAGTCCCAATCTCTTCCGGAGGCGACTCTCTTTAGAAGTCAAATGACTGCGGCCCAATTGCATTGGTTCTTCCTCGCCGGCAACAGGCACTGGTGGTATAGGTTTGGACAAAGGCTTTGAACGATTACCTCCTTGGGCGGTTATTCTGGGACTGTTGACCTTTTGGGCTTTGTCATGGATTTGGCGGTCAATCTTCGCTGCCAGTTCCATCAGTTCCTCTTAAGGTCTCAGGCATCTCACGAGTCACCAGTTCATCTTTTAACCGGGAGTTCAGTCCTTCAAAGAATAGAGTCCTTAAATATCTAGGGTCCCAAAGTAATTCTGATGCCAAGGTTTTGAATTCAATGGCGAAGTCTGGTAAAGGGTTATTCCCTTGTTGAAGATGAACCAAACTTGATCCTGCTATCGAATACCGGGCTGGATCATCAAACATGGATTTGAACAGCTTGAGAAACCCGGTTAGGTCGTTCAGGATAGGGTCCTTACGTTCCCACAGTGGTGAGGCCCAAGCCAAGGCTCTTCCATCCAAGTACGATAGGATATAAGTGGTCTTGGCATAAGCTGTAGGAAAATGTTTAGGTTGCAGAGAAAAATGCATGCAACATTGATTAATAAATCCTCTACATTTCCAAGCTTCTTCCGTGAAGCGTATTGAGGCAGATAGAGATACCGTAGTCTTGACCATCACTTCTGGTGGTGGAACTTCTTTACCTGAGGCTGCCGGTGCATTCAGCTGGGCATGTAGCTGATTAAAGGCAACAGTCAGGTTGTCTAAGGAACTCTATTGCTTGGAGATCCATTGAGCCAGGCCCAGATTGGCCTGCAAGGCGGTGAGCTGAGCCGAATCCATAGAGTTAGCAATATGTTATGTTTGTGAGGTGTTTGAGTGGATTCCTGGGTACTGCAGAGATGGCCACTCCCACAGGGTGGAGCCCCATGGGGAACCGCAGTACTGGCTAGACTCTGATAGAATGGACAGTGAATTCGTATTTATTATACAACCGATGATACTACCTGCGGAGCAGGCAGCTGTAGATTATGGTGGTTCAGTAAGTGAAGTCCAGAGGTCCTTGGCAGAGGAAGCCAGTCACTCACCCAAGTAGGGATAGAGGTAGCGCATCGCAGCAGGAGCAAGTCCCGGATGTAGAAGCGCAAGTGCTGTAGGTGAGACAGACTGGCAGGATTAGTGCTCACTGATGTAGAATGCTGAATAGGATGGAAGTCACTGACGAGCAGATGCTCCGTAGCAGGCACCAGGAAGGGAGAGTTGGGCCCTTGAGGAATGAGTACCCAGTATCCCACGATGGCATCTGAAATATAAAGCAGAGAGGGCCCCCGAGGAGCGGGTACCCAAGTTCAGAGAGAGATGTACCCCGAAGGGTAGGAGAGCTTCTAGCAGCAGCATAGAAGTGGCAGAGTAGCTTAGACCGGAGGCATTACAATCCTTGCTAACCCAGTTTGTTAGCAAACGAAGGGGAGGCTAAATACCCAGAGGTATAGATGTCACTCGGAGGGACGCCCCCGAGGTTCCCGCCATGACGTGGATATAGACATGGGTGGCGTGCGCGCACACCATAGGAGGCCCTTAGAAAAATCATGGTGAACGCCGTTGCCAATGCCGGTCTGGGGAAGCCGGAGAGAACGGCAGGAAGACGCAGTGGCAGCCATCTTCCCAAGGCTTGAGGAAAGAGGAGAAAAAAAGGTGAGGCACAAAGGTCGAAACCCTCTGAGACCGACGGACGCAACAGTAGGATTCTTAGGATTATCTAATGACTTTTTGTTCTTTGATAGACTGATTTTTGAACATTGAAGTATCATCTTCGTAGGTGCATCTTTTCTTTCTCTATCATATTTTAAGTAAAAAATGTATTGTTTGATATTCATTATTTTTTTTTCTTTTTCTTAATCCTAATAGTTTTAGTGGATTTATCGTTATTGGCAATAGTTTTTTTTTTAGAAATTATGTATCTTTCTGTCTTTTCTTTACTCTTTTTCCCTCCTGTCTCTGTTACCCTTCTTTCCCCTGACCTTTTGGTTAATTTCTCTTTACCCACACATACCCCTTTCTCTACCAACATGTGGTATCAGTTAATGTATAAACATTCTATTACTTCATATCCTAACACTTCTTGTATTGCTTGTTCTCAACATTTCCATACTACTCAGACGGCAGGTTTTGTCCTTACTATACTACTATCCCCTTCGAATGCTTCCTGTTATTATCATTCTCTCGCTTGCCCAATTGCTGGTACTCATGCACAGGTCTCTCCCCTTATCTCTTCGTCTGCAGCCTGTTTTTCTGGTAATCACACTGCTGGACCTCCATATTCCGCCCAGATTTACGTGAGCAGGGCCCTCGCGCGCCAGCGCGCCTATTTTGCATAGGCCGCCGGCGTGCGCAGAGCCCCGGGACGCACATAAGTCCCGGGTTTTTTTTAAGGGGGGGTGTGTCGGGGGCGGGGCCGAATGACGCAGCATTTCGGGGGTGGGACCGGGGGCATGGTCGAGGCCTCCGGACCAGCCCCCGGGTTGGATGACGGCGCGCCAGCAGTCCGCTGGCGCGCGTAGATTTACGTCTGCTTCTAGCAGGCGTAAATCGAGGGACAAAGGTAAGGGGGGGTTTAGATAGGGCCTGGGGGGTGGGTTAGGGAGGGGAAGGTGAGGGGAGGGCGAAAGAAAGTTCCCTCCGAGGCCGCTCCGATTTCGGAGCGGCCTCGGAGGGAACGGAGGCAGGCCGCCCGGCTAGGCACGCGCAGGCTGCCCAAAATCGGCAGCCTTGTGCGCGCTGATCCAGGATTTTATAAGATACGCGCGGCTATGCGCGTATCTTATAAAATCCAGCGTTCTTTTGTTTGCGCCTGCTGCGCAAACAAAAGTACGTGATTGCGCTCTTTTTTTAAAATCTACCCCCCTGCTTCTAACTCTAATCAACATACCAAATTTGGTTTTTCCCCGTCTACTATGATTTCCTTGTGGAATGCATCTGTTCTTAATTAGACTTCCCCTTCTTGTCCTCAGCATTTACTCCGTCAGCTTATTTATCTTACCTATTCTTGTCGAGAGCGAGAAAAATGGATTATTTGTGGATCTTCTGCAACACCTATGCTATATATTTCTCCTATCTCTATACCCCCTTTACCTACCTGTACATTTTCTCATTTTGCTTCTGTTGTCAATACCTGGCCACCTCCTTTTCCAGGCCCTTTGTTTCATACTGCTCCTACCCATTTCCCCTTTTGCTTTTCACAAAATGGTACTGGACCTTTTTTAGGTATCTCTTCTTGTGATACTATCTATCACGCTATGTATCTAGAATTTGGTTCACAACCTCTTATGGATGTTTTCTAGCAATGTGGTATTTCTGTCTATCTGTTTCTTCCATTTTGATGGTGTGGCACTTGTGCTATGGTGATTTGAGCTGCTCCTGTGTTTATTTCTCCCCATTTTGTATTCTTGCCTTCTGTTTTTCAGCTTGTAAATTTTGCCGGTGTCTGGTTTCCGAGCCTGTGGCTGTCACTAGCGCATCCCTAGCGCCTCTTTTTGGCCCGGAGCGGCGGCTGTCAGCAGGTTTGACAGCCGACGCTCAATTTTGCCAGCGTTGGTTCCCAAGCCCGCTGACAGCCACAGGCTTGGAAACCAGATGCTGGCAAAATTGAGCGTCCGGTTTTCGGCCCAACAGCCGCCGGTCGACCTCAAATTTTTTTTTTTACTCTTTTTACCCTTCGGGACCTCCGACTTAATATCGCCATGATATTAAGTCGGAGGGTGCACAGAAAAGCAGTTTTTACTGCTTTTCTGTGCACTTTCCTGGTGCCTGAAGAAATTAGTGCCTTCCTTTGGGTAGGCGCTAATTTCTGAAAGTAAAATGTGCGGCTTGGCTGCACATTTTACTTCCTGTATCGCGAGGGAATAACTAATAGCGCCCTCAACATGCAAATGCATGTTGAGGGCGCTATTAGGTTCGGCGGGTTGGACGCGCGTTTTCCGCCCCTTACTGAATAAGAGGTAAGGGAAACCGCGCGTCCAATGACAGGTTAACAGTGCGCTCTGTTGGAGCGCACTGTACTGTATCGGCCCGAAAGAGAGAAGTAACGTACGCAGCCAAGAAAGTGAGGGAAGCCAGGAGAATAAAGAAGCAAACCAAGAGTCAGCAGAAGGATTTATACTACCTTGTGCATACATAGCATGAGACAGATTACGAAGGTGTTGAAAAACATAAGACATGTTATGGCCATAAGTAGCAGTGGGAATATAGGTACAACATACTGTGCCAATGATAACACAGACGCCACCCTTAGAAGCAAGAATAGAATCTAAGGCTAAAAGATTCTGCTGAGCCATGACAGCGGTTGCACGCGAAGTTCAGCATTAGGCCCGTTTTTACCGCCGGGCCTAATTTAAATACCGAATCGCTGAATCGGCCCGTTTATTTGCCATCTTTGTTATTCTTATCCTTGGCTGTTGTTGTTTCCAATGCTCTTTCTCCCTTCTATCATATATTCGCACTCCTCCTTCTTCATTGCTACATCTATCTACTTCTGTCCCTGGTTCTCAGTATGAGACTGTTCTCCTTGCAGAGACTCAGGCATTATAAACAGTGCTAAATGTAGCAGGAATGTGCAACTAGTTTATGCATACTTTCTTCTTTAATGATTCTTAGTTGTTTCTTCTTTCTGTCCAGTATAAAGACTGCTTCCTATCATTCTCCCTATACTTATTAATAACAAGATCTTTCTTTTATAGATTATTAGTTTTCATATGGTATTTCTTTCCTTATGCAATGTAAACTCTAGTTTAAGACTAAAGTCATGATAATGCTGTCACACTTGCAGCTCAATGACAGAGCTGGATGATCTCTATTGTAATTCAGTCTTAATGTTACCATTTGATTAACTGGTGAATGCTAATATATGTATGAGTATCACTTATACCTATTAAGAATCTAGAGGGACACATACAACTGTTCTCTACACCCAACAAATACCAAGGTTAGTTGCTAAACTTCACTTTTAGGCCCCCTTCCCATGGTCCATCTTCACTGACCTGTCACCTTCTCTGATGGTTTGGTGTACCACGCTTGCCATTTGAAAGTGGCACAAGAGGGAAATGATATATGTGAGCCTAAGTCTGCAACATCAACATGGAGACTATGGCTCAGACTATGGCTCATCCAGAATCCTTTGCTACCTCGGCCTGTCTGCAAATTCTGGTCATGAAAACCTCAAATTGACCCTAATTCGGAGAGACTCTGGGATACTTCTGGACTGCATTTGGAGCTGTCCAAACTTATGATGGAGGGTCATGAGGTCACACAGGGCAAATGGACGAGGTCACATTCTCACAGGATACCATCTCAACTTTAGGGGCCCTAGTAGAACTCCAGTTTTTTGCTTATTGACTGACACCTGGTGTCCAAGCTGATGCAAATGCCAAATGGATTCAGACTATCCGCTATCAATTTATGCAGTTTGTTCATTTAACTACTGCTGGACTTAATGCTATTAATGCTGAACTTCGCGTGCTACAATTCTCCCTGAGGATGGAAAGATTGACAGGACAAAGGACTATCAGAGGATTGATGCAACATCTGGCTCAGGCAAGGAGGGGCCCTTAATTTGGGTGGAAAGGGATCAGGTTAACATAGGTTTAGTTCATGTTATTTTAATATGACAAACTCAGTAAGTGATAATCATAGGCTCATAGACATCACTGTATATTTTAAACCTATAAAACGCAGCACTCACTGACATACAACGAGAGACAGGAGCTAGTGTTGAACTTAAGCAGAAGTCTGGCTGCCTGTGTCTCCCAAGGATATGCAATAATTGTTGAATATGGAGGCAAGGAACACACTTGAGGCAACTTTCATCGCAGGCAGGAAGAGAAGGGGTGAGCCCTCACGAGGCTCTTCCTTTTATTGTACATTCATACAAAGGCAGATGATGTGTCATTACATGATTGGCTACTTTCCCATAGCAACAGACGAGTCCCTACACTATTGGCTTTGGCTCAGGGGGTGTGCACGGATCATCTCATTGGCTGCTGAAATCTATACCTCCTGACTTTGTCCTGCCTCTGACTAGGGAACACCCAGCCCTACTTTCAGGCTATCAGGAATAATTATAAGCCAGAGAAATACATGAAGTCAGGTATCCTCTCCTTGGCAGAGACTTAAGCACAAGTGATGCTTTTATTCAGGCAAAGGTCAGGGAGAAGGGAAGTTAATGTTTAAACCCTGATGAAATGGCTTGCTGGCAAAGCTTATAATTCCCACAATAATAAATTTATATTTTTTCCTACTAAATTTGATTTTGTATCCTTGTGTTCTATGTGGAGAAGCGCCTTGAGGGGTAATTTAAAACTCAACACATCCTGTTTCCAACAGAGGCCAAATCAGACCACAAGAACCTGGCAAGAACCCAAACACTAAGAAGATCCCATGCTACTGATACCAGTAATAGCAGAGGCCGTTCCTTAAATCAACTTGATTACTAGCAGTTAATGGACTTCTCCAAGAACTTATCCAAATCTTTTTTAAACCCAGCTACACTAACTGCACTAACCACATCCTCTGGCAACAAATTCCAGAGCTTAATTGTGCGTTGAGTGAAAAAGAATTTTCTCCGATTAGTCTTGCTAACTTCATGGAGTGCTCCGTAGTCCTTCTATTATCCAAAAGAGTAAATAACATCTACCCGTTCTACATACCTGCTTGCTGATGTGATAACAGACAGTTGGGGCCTCAGAACACATAGGAGTGGCCAGGAGAAGAAACTAGAGCAAAGGTCAGAAGAATTAACTTAAAAAGAGCAACATGAGACAAGCTGTTTGAAATCAGATAAGAACAGCTCAGAAGAAAAGCTTTTGGACATTAACAGTGGTTTATGAGTTGCCTGATAAGCTGCTGCCAATTTCCCAATGTGTTGTGTTCCCAGATCTACAAAGATATATCAGATTCACATTGAGGCACTGTGAGGGGAAGTATTTTTGTGAATTTTTTTAAATTTAAACCCTAATCTTGTATGCTTTTATTGCTTATTCTCAGATTTATGTGTTGTGTAAATTATGACAAAATAATCACTGATTTTTATACCCAGTACAGCAGTGTACTTGCAAAATCATGGTCCAGGCAGTGGTCGAGGCGGGCAGAGTACAAGCAGATGAGGTCCAGCCCAAGGGTCAAGCCAGAATTACAATCGGAAGAAGCAGGGGACAAGGAGCAGAAGACAGGAACCAGGACTGCAATGGCAAGCACCCACTTGAAGAGATGACCTGTTGCCAAGGCACTGGAGGGGTGTCTGGAGCAGCCTTATATACGAGCCAAACTGTGATGTCATCAGTGGGCGCCACCTGGCTGTTCCCACCACTAGCCCTGTAAATGTGGGGGAATCGGCCGCACGCACTAAATGCTTGCCTGTGAGAAGTCAGATAAAGTTGCCCACCATTGGACTTTAATAGGAACTGTTTTTTATGAATACATGTCTACTTTAATAAACATTTGAAAAAGATCAAGGCATCTATCTTTCTTTGTTCACCTGACGGCCATTATAGATCGCATATATTTTTGAAGGACATTGTTATGATGATTAGTTTTCTCTTCAAATCCTGAAGAAGAATTGAACGAGCTCTCCTTTTAGGAAGAGTTTTGTTTGTTTGAACAGAGGGTTACTGTAAATTGTTTGAAGGTGAGAGTAAGTGTAACAGATGGAGTGGGTAGTGGCATGGTAATGCGTAAGAAAAGACTAAAATAAGAGTTATTTAATTAAACAGTCATAATAATAAAATATTCAGTGCTAAAATACTTTAATTAAAATTATTAGGATATATCCCAATGATACCGGATGCATTACACCCCAATTTTTCTTAAGTGTTTGTAGTGAGAGTAAAACATACAGAAATATTTCTTAGACTCTTTTAAATTTAAAGATTCAGAATTACAAATGATTTATAGTTTCATGTATTCATGCTGCAATTTTCTATTTCAAATACAGGTATATATTTAAGATTTTTGATACCCAAAACATAGAATTCCCAAAATGTCTTTTGGTCTGGTTTCAAAGTGGAAGTTTCCCAAATGGTCTTGATAAATATTTATTTTTGTTTAACACATTTAATTATTGAAATTATTCAGAGCATGAGAATTATACCTGTAAATAAGTAACTGACATATATATATATGGTCAAGATTTACCTCACTTAACAAATGAGATTTATTATGACATGATGTAACCGTACCTTACTGGCACTCATTAGAATGTACTACTGTACACATCTACCAACTTTAATTTACGTGCCTATTTGTAAACCGTTGTGATGGTATATAACTTAACGACGATATAGAAAAGATTTTAAATAAACTAAATAAATGTTTTTTTTTCTGATTTTATGCTTTGTCCCTGTGTAATCAATCAATCTCTTGCCGTAAATCTGCTTCAGAATTGATTTCTGCAATAATTACTTTGCATTGCCAAATACAAACTCTTGGCAAACAGCTATCCAGTGCTGGAATATTATGCTATGAATAGGCCTCAAGTAAGTGCAAGGCCTTATCTGATTCTGTACAGGGGTGTCTCTCATTCCATGATAGGCAAGATTCCTAGTCTACCTATAGCTCCATAGGTTAGGCATGCTTAGGATCAACCTAAGAAACGGTGAATGACAAGTGGTTTTGGAGCCAAATGTTGCACTATATGCCAATCTGAGTGCTATGGAAAATAAACCTGGATCTTCATGCGGTGAAGAAACAGACTAACAGGGCAGCAAAGAGATACAATCTTTTATTGTACCTCATTTTTCTTCAGAATTGAAAATATTTTTGAAAACAAAATAAGACTGCTTTGAGAAGGTATTTTTTTCCTCAGAAAACAGACTAAAGGAATCCTAGGAACAAGATTAGATTGCGCAGATGACTAAAATCATTGTATTATTTGTAATTACTACTGCAGATTCAATCTAACTTTTAAAACAAGAATTATGGCTAAGTAAAACATGTTTAAAATTTACTTCCCAAAATTATGTGAAAAAGATTTCCAGAAGTGGTTTATACATATGTGATAATTTATCTAGATTTTGATCTGAATTGCACAGATGGTACAAGAGGGAGCACTGGGGAAGTCAAAAAGCTTTATTGTATCTCTCTGTTCAATGTAGTGCAATATAATTCACTTCAGCTTATACTGTTCTTTCCTGATTTATGCTATGCTTGCTGTGGAACTAAGACAGAAGCTACAATAGGAATGAAAAATATGTAAATGAATTTGTACAAGTTTGTACATAAGTAGACTTTTTGGTTCCATGGACAAGATAAAAGATAATTCTAATTGGTAGAAAATAAATATAATGATGTGTGATTCTCTTATCATAAAAAATTGTGTTGTGCTTGTAGATAATTGCAATGATAACTTAGGTCAAGCTGATCTGTTCATTTCATCAGAACCTAAAACCTGAATAAAATGCAGAGATGTAATTGTATTTGGTCAAGTTTAAGATAAAATTCTTTTAACGTCTTGCTTTATCATGCTTTGTGTATAGAAACAGTATGGGGTAGATTTTCAAAGGGTTACGCACGTAACCCCCGAAAACCTACCCCAAAATCACCCTGCGTGCGCCAAACCTATCTTGCATAGGCTCAGCGGCCCGCGCATGTTCCGGGACGCGTGTAAGTCCCGGGACTTGAAAAATGGGCGGCCGGGGGTACATGGGTGGGGCTGGGGGCGGGGCCGAGTGCTCCAGCACAGCGGCCTGTGCCAGGGGTTGGCGAGCTGGCGCGGGAAGGTGTAACTTTGAAGACCAAGGTAGGGGAGGATTTATTTATTTGTTGACTTTTTTATACCAGTATTAGTGGGGACATCATACCGGTTCACATATGAACAGCAGGATTGAAAATACATCACAACAGGGAATAAAAAACAGGGGAGGGGATCATGCAAGTACAGAGTAGAAGTACAGTGCAACAGCAAGATAAAAACTCCTTAACATAAGGTGACTATCCATAATTATCAATATAGGTGACAATATAACATTGTAGTAATATATGCATGGTTAACATCATAACTGAATGGTCAAATATACATGGAATAGAGCCAGACTAGGTGGCTTAGGAAGGATCGGGCTGGGGGCTGGGTTAGGTAGGGGAAGGGAGGGAAAGGTCGGAGGGAACGGGCAGCGCACACAAGGTGCACAAATGTTCACCCCCTTGCGCGCACCGACCCCGGATTTTAAAAGATACGAGCGGCTAGGTGCGTATCTTTTAAAATCCAGCGTCTCTTGTATGCATAGGGTTGCGCGAACAAAAGTACGCGCGAGCACACACTTTTTAAAATCTACCCCTGTATAAGCCTGATTGTATGTATTGGATTTTAGGGAACATACGCTGAGCTTATGTCCCTCATGTAATATGTTATTTATTTGTTTAAGGTTTTTAATATACCGACATTCGTAATACACCACATCATACCGGTTTACATTAAAACGTAACTATAGCAAAAAAAAAAAAAAAGCTTTACAGTGTAACCAAGATTTCTTGAAACAGTGAGAACGGTAGCTACAGGGGGTGAGGAAAACCAGGGAGGGGGATTAAAAAGGAAAATTAGGGGTGAACTACATATAAAAACGCATTCGATTATTACCTCATTTCTGGAGGATTGCAGCTTGAAGGATTTGGAATCTATGCGAACTTTATGGATCACATTTCTGTATCATGGTGGAAACGTGTAATAAATATAAGGGTTGGGTGATTTCGCATGGCAAGGGGAAAGAGGGAGAGGGAAAGGGGGGAGGGAGAAAATGTGTGGGTGGGATATGAGCGGATCATGTGAAAGCTTGTATGAAAAGCCAGGTTTTTAGTTTCCGTTTGAATTTTTGTGGATTGAGTTCTTGTCGCAGGTCAGAGGATAGGGTGGGGCCTGCGAAGAAAAGGGTTCGTTCTTTGATGGAACTGTAGTGGGTCAGTTTGGGCGAGGGTGTGTTTAAGATTGCTGCGTATCGTGGTCGGGTTGGTCTGTTGGTGTTGCGGGGGACAAAGGTGTCATTTAGCCAGTGCATATTTTGGTTACATGGGGGCAGATTTTTAAAAAGCACGCGCTCGCGTACTTTTGATCACGCATCCGGCGCAAAGAAGAGTACGCTGGATTTTAATAGATACGCGCGTGTCTTTTAAAATCCGGGGTTGGCGCGTGCAAGGCTGC
Source organism: Rhinatrema bivittatum (assembly GCF_901001135.1). NCBI lineage: Eukaryota > Metazoa > Chordata > Amphibia > Gymnophiona > Rhinatrematidae > Rhinatrema > Rhinatrema bivittatum. The sequence goes on along the minus strand of NC_042616.1, from coordinate 34,791,344 downwards.
GCAAAATCGGCAGCCTGCGCGCCGAGCCGCGCAGGCTGCCTCCGTTCCCTCCGAGGCCGTGCCGAAATCGGAGCGGCCTCGGAGAGAACTTCTTTCCAGCGCCCCCCTCCCTTCCCCTCCCTAACCCACCCCCCAGCCCTATCTAAATCCCCCCTACCTTTATTATAAAAGTTCCACCTGCCCGAGGCAGGCGTAACTCGCGCGGGCCAGCCAGCTGCCGACGAGCGATTCCCCAGCCCGGGAGCAGTTTCGGAGGCCTCGGCCACACCCCCGAAACGCCCCGGGCTGGAACCACGCCCACGGCCCCGCCCCTGGAACGCCCCCCCCGATGATGCGCCGTCCCGGGGCTTGCGTGCGCCGCCGAGCCTATGCAACATAGGCTCGGCGGCGCACAGGGGGTGGAAGGGGCAGCTGTTCGGGGGTTACGCGCATATCCCTTTGAAAATCTGCCCCATAGGGTTTTGTGAATGATGTTGAGGGTTTTGTATTGGATGCGTTGTAGTATGGGTAGCCAGTGTAACTGCTTGAGGATTGGAGTGATGTGCTCGTTCCTTCTGGTGTTGGTGAGGATGCGAGCGACTGAGTTCTGGAGCATTTGGAGGGGTGCGATGTGGATTTTGGGAAGGCCAAGGAGGAGTGAGTTGCAATAGTCGATCTTTGAAAATACGGTTGCTTGGAGCACTGTTCTGAAGTCATTGAAGTGGAGGAGAGGTTTTAGTTTTTTCAGGGTTTGTAGTTTAAAGTAACAGTCTTTGATAGTGGTAGTGATGAATTTTTTGAGGCTGAGTTGGTCATCAATGAAGACGCCAAGGTTTCTTACATGATGGGGGATGGTGATCGATGGGGGGGGGGGGGGGGTGGGTTTGGTTGGTTGTGTGGGGGTTGTGCTGGGGTGAGATAATCATGAATTTGGTTTTTGAGGAGTTGAGTGCAAGATTGAGGCTGGTGAGGAGGTTGTTAATGGCAGTAAGTGCTGTTTCCAAGGTTTTGATAGCATTGGATAGGGAGTCTGTGATTGGGATGACGATTTGTACATCATCTGCATAGATGAAGTGAGTTAGGCCGAGTTCTGAAAGGAGATGGCAGAGGGGTAGGAGGTATATGCTGAATAGTGTCGAGGAGAGTGATGAGCCTTGGGGAATTCCTTGGGGAAGGTTAATTGCGTTGGAGTCGTGGTTCCCTAGTCTGACTTTATATTGACGGTCTTTTAGGTAAGAAGTGAACCACTGCAATGGGGTACCTGCAATGCCAATTTCAGAAAGGCGGTCAAGTAAGATTTTATGACTTATGATGTCAAACGCAGCGGATATGTCTAATAGTGCGAGTATGAATGATTGACCTTTGTCTAGGCCTTTGAGAAGGTGGTCGGTGAGGGAGAGGAGGAGGGTTTCTGTGTTGAAGTATTTACGGAAGCCAAACTGTGAGTGTTGTAGGATGTTATTATTTTCTAAGTAGTCACTGAGTTGTATGTTGACTACTTTTTCAAGGATTTTAGATATGAAGGGTAGGTTGGAGATGGGGCAGTAGTTGGACGGTTCAGTAGGGTCGAGCTTTGGTTTCTTTAGGATGGGTTTAACTATTGCTTGTTTTAGTGAAGTGGGGACGTGTCCCAGTGTGATGGATCGGTTTATGATGTGTGTTAGTGGCTGGGCGATAGCGTTGGGAACAGAGAGGAGGAGTTTTGTAGGGATGGTGTCAGATGGGTGAGAGGAGGGTTTCATGTTTTTCAGGAGGGATTCTATTTCGGAGGTTTCAAATGAGTTTAGTGAGGATTGGGGGATGTCTTGAGGGCATTAGAGTGGGATGAAGTGTTGGGGAAGCGGGTCATGATAGTTTTTATTTTATTATGGAAGAATTGGGCTAGGTCCTGGCATTTCGTGGATGCCTGTTCGTCTAGCATGGATGTTTACCTTGTACTGCAAAAAGATTTTGTTTTTATTGTGCAGCAAGTTAGAGATATTAATCCTTAAATCTCTAGATAATGGTCCTTAGTTGTTTGGCTGCCTTGTTCTTCTCCAACCCACTCTTCTTCCTGGCTTGTTTATTCATTGGTCTTTGGTATCTTTACTGTGATATTCTTTAATTGTCCTGACAGCTTATCCACATCCCCCAGGGATACCCCACCAGTTGCCTTCCCCACCCCATCTGGCTGCTCGGGCATCCCTGCTCCGGTGGTCCTTTTTTGTTTGGGTGCCTCCTTTTTTCTCTTCTTTCTGGCCTGTTTTGTTCTGGTCTTTGGTACCTTTACTGCTGTGCTCTTTTCTCCCTTGGGATGTTCCTCTCTACATTTCCTTCTCTTCCAGCTTCATCCTTCAGTTCTTTCAAGATGCTGCCACTTAAGTATTTCTGTGTTATGATCTGGCCAAATAAAGGTCTAAGATTTTTATTGATTGCCTTATGCAACTTTGCCGTTGATATCATTGCTCTTTCTTCCATTTTTTTGGTGAGCTCTCTTTCCCTATAGATGTAAGAATGGGGTTTCTGGCATAAAAATAGGAGTAATTCATCCCCTTACTGTCTTCAGGGGTCCACACAGCAGTAGATAATCCTCTTAATTTTTTTCATTAGCACCTGTAGTTTATCGGCTGCTGCAGTGACTCCATGAACGGCATCAACATGGCCTACAACAACATCAGGGTTTTTACCTTCACCTGAAGATTCAGCACTATCGCTTCCACCAGCATTAATCCTAGGGCTTAGACTAATACTGAGCACCTTTTTATCCTGGGTGACCTGCAGCCAGTATGAATTTTTTTTTTGGTTTCTTATCACACTTCACTAGTAATAGTCGCCTAGCTGAGATTTAGTTTTACATATTATGCAACAGGATCAACACATGAAGATACTCAGCAAAACTTGGTGAGAGACACTTTCTCCAACTGATTCTCTCTTGTGTGGATCCTTTCATGCCTTTTCAAATGAGATTTCCTACTGAAGCTTTTCTCACACTCAGTGCATGTAAATGGTTTCTCCCCAGTGTGAATCTTTTCATGCCTTTTCAGTTTTGATTTCCTGCTGAAGCTTTTCTCACACTCAGTGCATGTAAATGGTTTCTCTCCTGTGTGGATTCTTTCATGCCTTTTCAGTTCTGATTTCCAAATGAAACTTTTATCACACTCAGTGCATGTAAATGGCCTCTCTCCTGTATGGATCCTTTCATGCCTTATAAATTCTGGTTTATAGCGAAATCTTTTATCACATTCAGTGCATATATATGGTTTCTCTCCAGTATGGATCATTTCATGCCTTTTCAGTGTTAATTTATAAGTAAAGCTTTTATCACACTCAGTGCATGCAAATGGTTTCTCTCCAGTGTGGCTCCTTTCATGTTTTCTCAGTTCTGATTTCCAACTAAAGCTTTTATCACACTCAGTGCATGTGGTCAGATTCTGTCTTCTGTGGATCCTTTCATGCCTTTTTATATCCTCTTTCAAACTGAAGCTTTTATCACACACAGTGCATGTAAATGGTTTCTCTCCAGGGTGGCTCCTTTCATGCTTTCTCAGTTCTGATTTCCAACTGAAGCTTTTATCACACCCAGTGCATGTAAATGGTTTCTCTCCTGTGTGGATCCTTTCGTGCCTTTTCATATCCTCTTTCAAACTAAAGCTTTTATCACACATTGTGCATGTAAATGGTTTCTCTCCTGTATGGATACTCTCATGCCTTTTCAGGCTTGATTTACAGCTGTAGCTTTTATCACACTCAGTACATGTAAAAGGTTTCTCTCCTGTATGGGTCCTTTCATGCTTTCTCAGTTCTGATTTCCAACTGAAACATTTATCACACCTGGTGCATGTAAATGGTTTCTCTCCTGTGTGGCTCCTTTCATGCTTTCTCAGTTCTGATTTCCAACTGAAGCTTTTATCACACTCAGTGCATGTAAATGGTTTCTCTCCTGTGTGGATCCTTTCATGCCTTTTCATGTCCTCTTTCAAACTGAAGCTTTTATCACACAAGCTGCATGTAAATGGTTTCTCTCCTGTGTGGATCCTTTCATGCCTTTTCAGTCTTGATTTACAGCTGTAGCTTTTATCACACTCACTGCATGTAAATGGTTTCTCTCCTGTGTGGATCTTTTCATGCCTTTTCATATCCTCTTTCAAACTGAAGCTTTTATCACACAAGCTGCATGTAAATGGTTTCTCTCCTGTGTGGATCCTTTCATGCCTTTTCAGTCTTGATTTACAGCTGTAGTTTTTATCACACTCACTGCATGTAAATGGTTTCTCTCCTGTGTGGATCCTTTCATGCTTCTTCATGTCCTCTTTCAAACTGAAGCTTTTATCACACCAGGTGCATGTAAATGGTTTCTCTCCTGTGTGGATCATTTCATGCCTTTTCAGCCTTGATTTACAGCTGTAGCTTTTATCACACTCACTGCATGTAAATGCTTTCTCTCCTGAGTGGATCTTTTCATGACTATTCAGTTCTGATTTCATACTAAAACTTTTATCACACTCCAGGCACATGAATGGTTTCTCTGCTGTATACATTCTTTGATGACTTTTCATTTTTGATTTCCAAATGAAACCATTATCATAGTCAGTACATGTAAATTGCTTTTCTCCTGAGTGGATTTGCTGCTGCATTTTCAGTTGTAATGGATAAATGAAACATTTATTACATTCACTCCATGGAAATGTTTTCTCTCTTGTATGAATGTTATTTTGACATTTTAATATTACTTTACTTGCATATTCACTGCCTGAAAAGGGTCTCAATGCAGCCTGTTCTCTCAGGTGTTGTGTACTTTGCGCACAGGGAGTCACATTCTCAGTGGAGTCTCCTGCAGGATTTCTCAGCCTTTCCTCTGGCTTGCACTGATTCCAGCAGTTTGTCCCCCAGTCACAACATGGGCAGGTTTCTGCTCCATCTTTCTCGGATATAGGTTTAGTCACTTCCAGATGTTTAGTGGGTCCCTCAGGATGTCTCCCCTCATATCTTCTCTTGGACTCCTCGATTTCTGGATAAGAAAATAAAGGACAGACATTACTTGATGTGAGGGAGACTCCCAGTGACAATGGTCAAGGTTTTCCCAGCATTAACACCTCCGAGGGTACAGGGGTGTAAGGCAGCTGAATGACCTCCTTTCTGCAGTATTCTGGGATGAACTAGAGCACATCTCTGGATCTAGAGGAGTTGTATAAAATTCTCAGAATGTTTGTTGGGATTTCGTCTGCTTCACAGCCTTATCCTATCTTCCTGCTGCAATGACACCTCACCACCAGAAGAGGCCTTCAGTAAGCCTCACCTCCAGCCTTGTAAAGCTCCTCCTTTCTGATCTTGCCACACCCAAGTCACAACTCTATGTAAACCTGTCTTGCTACAGTAGCCTTGTCTTCTCATGGCATCACTTCTGGCTCCATGACCTGACCCTTGTTCTTGTCTTGCCTTGTGGCCTATGGTCTTCTGCCTTCTTCCTACCTTGCCTTGGCCTATGGGCCTTCAGCCTTGTTCTTGCCTTACCTTGTGGCCTACAGGCCTTCAGCTTTGCTTCTGTCTTGCCTTGAGGCCCTCTCGTCTACTCTGTCTAATGCCTTGTTGCCTTCAGGCTTGTATGTTCCTTGTTCCCTTGTCTGAATCCTGCCCTAGTCTGCCTTGTTGGTCTTGTCCCATCTGTTCCAGTATCCAGTCTTGCTTGTACCAGAGTCCAGTTGTTGCCTTGCCTCATCTAGTTCCAGGTCCTATCCAGTACCAAGCCTTGCCTGTCTGCCTTGTCCTGCCTGCCCAGCCTTTTCTTCAGCCTGCCTTGTCTGCCAAACCTGGTCTCCAGCCTTGCCTGTGTGGACTCACCACGGTGATTGCACTGCCGCCACAGCTAAGGCCGATACAGAACGGTGCGCTCAGCCGAGCGCACCATTTAGCCCCTATTTAGTCACGCGTTTTTTACACTCTTATTATTACCCCTTATACTATAAGGGGTAATAGTGCGTGGAAAGCTCACGGCCAACCCCCTCCCCAAAACTAATAGCGCCCGTAACATGCAAATACATGTTGATGAGCCTATTAGTCCCGCATGATACAGAAAGTAAAATGTGCAGCCAAAACGCATATTTTACTCTCAGAAATTAACGCCTGCCAAAGGCAGGAGTTAATTTCAGACGGCACGGGGAAAGTGTTCAGAAAAGCAGTTTTTTCATAGCAATATTAAGTCGGAGGCCCCAAAAATTAAAAAAAACAAAAACAAAAAACGTATTTTAAAAAAATTAAAAATCTGCCCGCAGTCCGCGGGTTGAAAAACGGACACTCAACTTTGCCGGCGTCTGTTTTCCGAACCCGTGGCTGTCCGTGGGTTCGACAGCCGCAGCTTCTGCCAATAAGGAGGCGCTAGGGATGCGCTAGTGTCCCTGGCACCTCCCTATTAGCGCGGGCCCTAATTTAAATAAATAATGGCCCGCCTAGGAGAGGTGCCTGGGTGCGCGTCGGGAGAGCGGGCGCTCGCCTCGGAGCGCCGGCTCTCCCGCGGACTTTATTGAATGGGCCTGTTTTTATATTGTATTTAAATAGTCCTGTGATGTCCAGCACTCACTACAGAATATTAATGGAGGTCTTCATTGGAAATGTAATCTGTGCTTCACTACATTCATAGACCTCAACTGAAATTCCTTTCAAAAATGAACAGTAAGCACTTCTCAATTTTTAATGAATTTCTTTGGAATTTTTGTCATATTTGCAGTTAAGCTGTGACTTCATGCTATCTCCAAGCGATATTCTACTTTCCACTATCTGAACCTGACGCAGATCTGCATTTTGAGAATGATTTGCTTCAGGGGTGCGTGCCAGGTTCTCACAGTGGAAAGTTGCATATCGCTTAGGGAATGTTTCATGGAGGGAGACAGCAAGAGGTCACAGCTCCGATAAGCACTTTTAATTGCAAATATAAACAAACATTCCAAAGAAAGCAATTAAAATGGATTAAGAAGCTCCTTAAGAACAGGAGTGATTCTCTTTCTGTGAAACTGACGCCAGTCGACTGGATCCGCTGCAGCCTCTGGAAGGCCAATGGAACACGATATTTAAGGATTTTTTTAAATTTCAATTTTAAGCAATTTTGAGACAATCGCTACAAATTGAGGATCCTATTTACTAAGCATTGTTCTCGTAGCCACAAAATAGGAGAAAACCTTTAGTAAATAGGCCCCTTAGACTGTGAGCTCCCTGCAGACAGGGAAATACCAACAGTACCTGAATATAACACCTTGAACTATCAATGAAAATAAATCTCAATCTAAAATAAAGAGATACTGTCCCTTATAAACAGGAGAGAGCTGATCCCTGGTCCCTGCAGAGTCCCAGGGCAGGGGTAACAGGAAGCAGAAGCCGCTGTAAGCAGGGACTGGACATTATCTCTCAGCTCAATCACTGCTGTGACGCGTCTGCCCTCACGCTGGTGAAGTGCAGGGAAATGAAGGCCATCATGGATTCCCTGAGGAAGGAAAAATAATCAGACAGAGCTGGGCCGAACCCTTCAGAGCTTGTAAACAGAGCGAGCACTCACGCACCCCCAACGATAGGCAGTGATCTCCTGGGAGTGGAGTCAGATCCTCAAAGTTTTGAGACTAGCGCCCTGGTGGAGGGTCCGGTCACCAAGTGCAGAAGGCTCTGATGGTGACAGCTGCCTGTGTTATACTTTGTCCCTGTTTTGCGTCTTTTCCAGAGACTGAAGAACGAGACCACTGAAGAGTTTGGGAAGCTGGAATATTTGGGTTTGTTTTTTTTTTTTGTAGTTGTAGGATTTTTAGAGGGGATTTTTTTTTAACAAGACATTCAAACAGAGAAGCACAGAAAATTAAGCAGTGTGTAGTGGGTATTAACTTCCAAAAGTTAGACTAGAAATGTATTTAGTCTAATATAAAGGAATCACATTTATTATTGTTTATTTTTAAATCTGTTTTATTAATAGTTTAATGACAACAAATGTTTTATACTTGACACAGTAACGTCTGGATCTTTACATCCCATGGCAAGAACAGAATGATAGTTATCCGTCATTATTCATTAACTCCCAACCCTCCCTTCCCACTCCATCATCTACATTCAGCCTGCAAAATACCCCATAAGTTCACCTTCATGCATGAACAATACAATAATAAAAAGAATATAAGCAGTGGTAAAAGAATACAAAAACCTAAGTCAGTCAAAGATCATTAGAAACGTGGCTTCACGCTTTGTGCAGTAAGGAGTCCAAATATAAGATCCATATAATGCAAAAAAAAATTGTTCTTCTTCTTGAAAGAGTTTGCTTTAGTGCTCATTTTTGTTGTGCTTCGACTCCTGAGGGAGGAGGAGTTAGCAATCTGTTATATGCGAGCTCCTCTGGAGGGAGGAGCTAGCAATCTGTTATGTTTAAACTCCTATGAAGGGGAGGAATAAGCAAGCTAGTTGTGAATGACACCTCAAGAGGAAGGAGTTAGCAATCTGTTATGAATCTCCGTACGGAGTTAGCAATCTGTAGGAATCTGCTCCTGTGGAAGGAGAAGTAGTAAATTGATATGCTTAGCTCCTGTAGAGGGAATACTAACAAACTGTTAACTGTTGCTGAAGTCTCCTGGTAGGGAAGGAGTAGCCATCTGATACCAGCGGAGTGCTTGGAGAGGACACTCAGCTGTAGAGGAGTGTAGATAGGTGGATCCTTGGACCGATGGTAGATGACAGCACCCCCAGGAGGATATCCTGAGAGGGACCACCGGCTAGGCTTGAGTATGGAGACAGACACAGATAATTCTTTTATTAAACAGGTTAGTAGAACCACCAGAGGTGGCAGTAGTGAGCTGATATGCCCGGCAGGGCTGAAGTCCCTCAGATCCTGGAACTGCGATCCCAGGGTTGCTGAGCTGTAAAGGAACTATAGATAGTGAGTAGACAGGGTATGTTGTGTTCATAGCCAGAACTGGATGACAACTCACATAAGGTCTTTAGGAAGCTCAGTAGCTGGAAAGGGTTAGGCCTCGAGGAGCGAGTACCTGGTTCCAGGGAAAGCTCTGAGAGAGCGATAGTAACTCACAAATGTCTGTATCTGTGATAGCTTCCAGGCAGTAGAGAATCTTCAGTGTATTCAGGAACATAGGCCCTCGCGGCGAGTACTGGTTCCTATCTGCAATCTGAAATAAAGAAAATAGAGCTAGGCCCCCGAGGAGCGGGTACCCCTGGAAAGTCCGAGGAGGCAGAATAGCTTGGACGAATCCAAATCCTTGCTAACTCGATCCGTTAGCAATTTCTGAGACCTTTTATATTGGAAGCGGATGACGTCAGTTCAGGGGGATGCCCCTGAGTTTCGCGCCCTTGCTGGTACATTATTTGGAGCACGCGCCCTAAGTCATCAGGAACATGGTGGATCCACAGCGTCGTGCCGCTCCGGGGACACTGGAGGAAGACGGCAAGAAGACACTGCGGCAGCAAACCATCCATCAGGCCCGGAAGGAGTCGCCACAGTGGTTAGGAGGGCATCGAGCAGCCAGGGACGCAACAATTTTCTACATAACAACAAAGATTGTTTAGTGCATTCCTGCAATAGGTGAAACCAGGAGGAGGAGAGTTTCTGCAAGAATGTAAAATGCTCCTTTTTTCCCAAGTAAGAAGTCTTTTTTTCAACCATAGTTTAATATATTTATTCCTATGAGAGAGACTACAAGGATCAAACAAAACAATCTCAGTAGAGCCCACAATTCATGTCATATAGAATGATACCTTATGCCAGAACCTCTGAATAATTTTACAGGCCCAGAAACCAGGGTCCAGCGTTCCCCCTGCAGCCTGGCACTTATTACAGGGCTCAGAATGCGTTAACTTAGCTATAAAGGCTCTATGTTATGAAATACAAAAACAAAGGAGAAATTACTACCTACCTGATGATTTCCTGTCCTCTAAGGAAGGCTGGCCAATCTACACCAGTGCATTGTGCACACCTACCAGCAGAGGGAGATGGAGTAAAGCTGACTCGCTGACTACACTGATATATACAACCAACTGGGAAACACTGAGCTCAGCAAAAAAAAAAGTTAACATCCTAGGTAGGGGCTGATTGTTTCACTTACCAGTCCCTTCAAATGAATCAAAAGAAATAACCCACTGCATCGTCCGCATGGAGTGGAGGAGTAGCCGAGTGGTTAGAGCAGCGGGCTGAAAAAAAGCGTGAAAAGCGGAAATATAAAAATCTAAAATAGGAGTCATGTGATTTGGTGAGCCTGGTGAGACGGATTTTCCTAGGCTCTGAGGGCCAGCTCTACCAATCACCAGAAATCCTGCTCATCTCGTGAAATGGTAGCTAATTTGAGCACCCCCATCTCTAAGGGCATATGTCCATAGAGACCTACATGCAGCGCACTTCTCCGGTGACGGCCACCAAAGGAAGGAAAAAGAAAAAACGCGCGGACCAGACCCCAAAATGGCGCCTGATACCGAATCAAATAAAGGGAGTCGGGCAGCAGTTGCTACCATAGCGGATATCAAAGAGGTAATACACGCTGCCTTGGACAAAAAATTGGCTAATATAACATCTCAAATTATGGAGGTTAAAGCATCTTTGGCAGAGTTTATCCCGTGACTTAAGCATGCAGAAGGCCGTACTCACCTCTTAGAAGATGACTCCCTCGCTAACGCAGGTAAAATGGCGGCGCATGATAAAATCATAGGGGAGCTCCGTGACAACTAGATGATTTGGAGAACAGGGAAAGGCGCTCTAATATCCGGTTTCTAGGGTTTCCCCGAGACTTTGGAGGATAGAGAGCTGGGAACCCTTTTGGAAGCCTGGTTACCTGATGCATTGAATCTTCCCGATTTAAAAGGTTGCGTCACTATAAAGCAAGCACACCGAAACGGCATAAAAAGAGCAACCCTGCAAAAGCCGAGGCTTGCCTTCGCTAAATTTTTTTTTTTTTTTATATTTAAACGATTTTTATTAGGAACCATGAAAAAGCAGTACCAGGTAGGAAACATAATACATGGTGAGCAAAATGAAAAACATAATGTGGGTCAAACCTCCAGTAACAGTGGAACAGAAAGAAAAAACATCAATTGGCTCCATGATATACCCCAACATCACAACCCCTCGCCCCCCCATACCCCCCACCCCCCTGACCAATTCCGCAAAAAGCATATTATAGAGGATGTAATACACCACTGTAACACCAAAAAAAAAGGAACATAGAAATCAGAGTAACAGAAATATGTGGAAGAAGGGCTCACAGCCAAGGGTACAAAAAGAGAAGATAATGGATTAATGGTGTCACCAGAAAGCATATTTACAAGAGACCACCAAAGGAGACCTTCATGGAACTGAAAATTAACCCGTAATGAACCAGGCAGCTTGACCCAAGCACCTGAGTGTCCTGGGCCCCCATACGGAGGACCCCATGTAATAGCTCAGAAACGCACCACTTATGTCCCGGAGTCACCCAACTGCTCCAACCAGCGAGTATAAGGGTCCCAAATTTTCCGGAAGTGTAGAAGACGGTCCTGATGGAGAGCCGTGAGACGATACAACTGATAATAGGAGTACAGACGCTGCTGGATGGTAGCCAACGATGGAGCGTCCACCCGTTTCCAGTGAAGCGCAATTTCGGATCTCGTGGCAATAAACACTTGTAGTACTAGCCGATGAGTAGAAGGGGGGACATCCGGAAGCGGAGCGCCCAATAGAGCATGCCAGGGTTCAACAGGAAGGCGCACATTGATGAGCTGAGCCACCCAATCAAGCACCGCTCCCCAGCACTTGCGAATCTTATGACATGTCCACCAGATATGGAAGTAAGTGCCTTTATCCAGGCACCCACGCCAGCAAGTGTCAGGTATGTCAGGAGCAAATTTGTGTAGCGCAACCGGAGTAAAATGCCACCTATAAATCATTTTGTAGCAATTTTCCTGTAGACCTGTGGAGATCGAGCACTTATAGGCGGAGGTGTAAATCTGTTCCCACTCCTCGTCGTCCAAAGTCTGATTAAAGTCCAATTCCCACAAAGTCCGGTGCCTTACCCGGTCCAATTTTCTGCCATTGATAAGAGCGTAAATTTTGGAGATCACTCCCCTTATGGAGGACGCATTTTTGCACATTGTGTCAAAGAGAGTACCTCTAGTCCGGATAGATCCCTCTCGCACCCCCTTTCTCAAAAAATGAGATACCTTTGCATAGAGGAGAAAGTCAAGAGGATCCAAAGCATGAGCTTGACGTAAATAGTCCTGTGTTACCACAGCATCCTGCTTATAAACATGCCCCAAAGTACGCACACCAGCCTGAAACCACTGCTGATGAGCCTTGGAGCAATCCCGAAGAGGCAAAATAAGATTAGAGAATACATGAGTCATCATAGAGAAGTGCTCCCTGCCCACCAACAATGGCCCCCACATCCTCCAGAGGCGCAAAGTGGTGCGTAAGGCAAAGGGTTCGTAAACTATCCCCCCCCATGAGGAACGGGGCTGCCATGGGAGAGCAGAAATAGGGAAGGACCCCAGTAAAGCTTGTTCCAAATGGACCCACTGGGGCACATCCCTAGTACCATGAAACGCCACTAGTGCCCGCAATTGCGCCGCACCATAGTACCACATCAGGTTCGGGAATTGTAGGCCACCTCTAATTTTAGGCTGAAATAGCATAACTCGAGCAATCCTAGGAGGACGCCGTCTCCAAATAAAGTAACCCAACATCTGTTGCCAATTTTTAAGTAATTTGGCTGGTAGAAAAAGAGGTATAGTGGTGAAAAAATACAGAAAACGGGGAAGGACATTCATTTTGACGATGGCCAGCCTGCCCAACCAGGAGTGACTAAGCTCCGCCCATTTGTCTAAATCTGCCTGGATGGTATCCGCAAGAGGTTTATAGTTTAGATCATACAAGGAGTCAGTGCGGGCCCCCAGCCGTACCCCCAAATACTTAAGTGAGTTAGAGGCCCATTTAAATGGAAAATCCGCCTGCAGTGCAGTGGCATCAGGGACAGGGAGGGTGAGGTTGAGTATTTCGGACTTATCAAAATTAATTTTCATACCGGAGAGAGCCGTAAAGCGTCCCAGCTCCTCCATCACCCCCCGAAGGGACCTGCCGGGATCAGTAAGGGTAAAAAGGATATCATCCGCGAAAAGAGATATTTTAAACTGAGTGTGTCCCTTCACCACCCCTTGAACAGTATCTGAATGTCTAATACTTTGCGCCAGGGGTTCCAAAAATAAGGCAAATAAAAGTGGGGACAAAGGACACCCCTGTCTAGTTCCCCTCTGGATCTCAAACGAGGGACCATACCCACCATTAACCTTAACCCTAGCACGAGGGCGGTCATACATCTGGCGAACCCAGGAGATAAAAGAATCCCCAAATCCAATTTTATGAAGCACCTGGAATAGGAACTCCCACCTCACCAGGTCAAACGCCTTTTCGGCGTCCAATGCTAAAAGTATCGCCGGCAAGCCTTCATGGTGCACTAAATCGATAATATCCACGATACGGCGGACATTATCTGCGGCCAAGCGGCCGGGTATGAAGCCCACTTGATCATTATGAATGAGTTCTGGAAGCACCCCATTCAGCCGTGCAGCTAAAACCCTAGCCAATACCTTTAAATCTAAATTAATCAAAGATATAGGCCTATAGGAACTGCATTGTGTGGGATCACGACCCGGTTTGGCGAGCACGGTTATCCCCGCAGTATTAGCGTCAAGGGTGAACTTTGAGCCGTCCAGTAGAGAGTTAAACGCTTGCGTGAGGGGACTGGCTAACGTGGAAGTGAATTTTTTATAATATAACCCCGTAAAGCCATCCAGCCCCGGGGCTTTCCCAGGTTTCATTTTTTTGATAGCCGCCTCAACTTCCATCTGAGTGATGGGCTTGTCCAACAACTGTTGCTGGAGGGAGGACAGATGGGGCAAGTCAGTAGTCTCCAAATAAGCCTGTATGGCCTCTACGGGGGCACTACCACCCTGGGCATATAAATGCGCGTAAAAATCAGTGAAAGCATGCCGGATCTCTTCTGAAGAGGTGACCAGCGTACCACCAGCATTGGTAACTTTAGCAACCACCGTTTGGGCTTGGGCGACCCTCAATTGACGAGCTAAGTATTTGCCCGCCTTGTTACCTCCCTCAAAATGGTTTTGTTTCAAAATGGTTAAGTGATGGCTAATAGCCGCGTCCTCGAGGGACCGTAATTGGCCACGCACGGCAGTTATCTTCTGGTACAATTTCTCCGAGTGGGATCTGCTATGCCGCTGGGTGAGAGAAGTGAGATCTAAAAGCAGTTGGGTTCTGCGGGCCTCTCGCTCCCTATTACAGTAGGCCGCCCTGGAGATACAGACCCCCCGTATGACCGCCTTAGAGCATTCCCATACCGTCAATGGTGACATACCCTCCGTCTGATTTTCAATAAAAAAATCCCGTAAATGCTTGTCAACAATAGAGACAAAAGAAGGATCTTTAAGGAGGGTATCATTGAGTCGCCACGGCCGATGACCCGCACCCGCATCTCCCATACCGTACAGTAGCCAAACTGGCGCATGGTCAGACCAAGTAATGGGGTCTATATCGGCCTTCTGGACCCTGTTTTGCATGGTGGTGGAGATGAAAACATAATCAATGCGTGTATATGAGTGATGTGGGCAGGAGTAGAACGTGTAAGATCTCGAATGTAAATGTCTCTCCCTCCAGATATCAACTAGACACCAGGCTTCCATAAGGCTCCGCCAGGCTTGTCGTGTGGCTGACTGAGTTGTCTTGCCCGAACTAGAGTCCCTAACAGGATCCAGAACAAAATTAAAATCGCCACCTACTATCAAATCCCCCTCCGCATGTGTCTGCAAGAGGGTATGCAGGTGATCTATAAACGGCACCTGATTACTATTGGGAAAATAAACATTTAATAATGTACAAATACGCTTATCTTGTTTGATTTTAAGCAATAGATATCTACCATTAGGGTCACTCACAACGGAGAGCAGCTCATGAATGCAGGAAGAGGAAATCAGGATTCCAACTCCAGCATATTTATGTGCTGCTGTACTGGCTGCCCAATAAGAAGTGGGATACTGTTGGAATTGGAGAAGGCGCTCATGATGCTTTCGGACATGCGTTTCTTGAACGAAAACAATCCCTGCGGATTGCCGCTGAAGCTCCCTCTTGAGCAAGAGACGCTTTCTGGGAGTGTTAAGGCCCTTAACATTAAGGGACAACAATTTAGACGCCATGGTTAATCAGAAAGAGATGCCAGATACACTCTCCCTCCCATATGCGAGTATACCCGTGGTTCCCGGTCCCATGGTGGCCATAATCCCCATAATATAATGTGGTGTAAGACTTCCATATGTCCTCTTCCCCAGTTACCCCCAATTGGTCAGTCCCCATCCCCTGAAGTCCTACGGTATCCCCAGACTCGCTGTGGGATAATGCTCGCCAGGGAGCACGTGGCTGCCCAATCCGAGACAAGCACATCCGACTTCAACCCCCTTCCCCCCCCCCCCCACGGACCCCATGAACATCAGAGAGAGAAAACATGTATGTAAAACCCCCTATGCAACAAGTTATATAACATAGTAAGTGCATGTAAACCATAAACAGTAATATAACACCAAAACTACATCCAATCAAACTAAGGAGAAATCCTGAAAACCAGGTAATTGCCCTGGAAAGCAATCAGACCCGTCTTGTAAGCCAAGATCAAACCGGGCCATCCCGGCTAAAGTAAGGGGAGCTAAGCGCTGTCTGGATATCAGCCCTGGCCCTGCGCTTGTGGCCTGTTGTCTTCAGGCTGGCGGCGAAGCCTCTTCCCTCCTTTGCCGGCTCTTTCCCATCGAGGTGTCTGATCCCGGAGTGGAGCTGCGGCCACCGCCGGCGTACTGGAGAGAGAAACCGGGATTTGAGCCTTGGCGAGAACTTCCCCAGCCTCGGCCACGGACGTGATCCTATGAGAGACCCCTTGGTGTTGAAACATAAGACCAAAGGGATATGTCCACCGGTACCGAATGTCTTTGGCCCGCAGGGCCGCGGTGACCTCTCGCAGTTCATAGCGTTTTTTTAACGTGGAGGGCGCCAGATCTTGGAAAATAGAAATCTGATGATTTTGCCATAGAATGGATTTCAACTGGCGGGCCCTAGCATATATGCGTTCCTTCACTGGGAAACTGGTGAGGCACAGCACTATGTCCCTAGGGAAATTATCCCTGCGGGGGCCCAGGGCACGATGTGCTCGTTCCAGACTCACTGTTAGTGGTGCCTCCTCCCCTGTAGAGCCGTCCTCACCACCATTTTGTAGGAGAAAACTGCACACTTGCACAGCCACTTGTTTAGCGTCAGTGAATTCAGAGGACTCAGGAACCCCTCTGATTCTTAGATTATTCCTCCTACTTCTATTGTCCATGTCCTCGATTTTGTCCTGCAATGCTTTAATATCTGTATTTGTTGCATCTTGACGAGTCACCAGCGTATTTATCGCGTCCCCATGGGCGTCGATCCTGTTTTCTGCGTCATCAACGCGATTGCCCATGACTGCTAAGTCCTCTCTAAGATCCGCCACAGAGGCCATAATGTCCGCCTTGTATTGTTTCAAATCGCTGCGAAGTTCGCTGAACCAGCGCCGAGCCTCCTCCCTAGTAAGGAGGGGGGCTGCGTCTGGCCCCTCTGAGTTATCCGGCACGATAATAGCTTCGCCAGCGTCCTCTAGGTCGGCCCGCTCCGGGCTCTCTCCAGCGGCGCCATCTTGTTCCCCCTCCAGGGCCGTTTTGCTGTACGAGAACTGGCGAAGATCCGTGGGTTTTCTTTTATTAGCCATAGCCGGACTCACCGCTGTGTAAACGAACGGTAAGGAGGCAATTTACGGCCAAAAACGAGCAAAAAATAGCTGAAATTAGGGGTTGTAGAGTCCGTGGGGAGAGGAGCCGAGTCGCCGCACGTCCGCTCACATTGGTATCAGGCCACGCCCCCGCCTTCGCTAAATTTTTAAATTACCAACACAAACAAAAGATTTGGCTCCATTCTGAGACTTACGAGATCAGTCTGTTTCAGGATTATTCGGTCCATGTCTCAGAAGCTCTAAGCTGCATGAGAAACAGATTAAGTTCTCCTTGCAATTCCCGGCGAAGCTTCGCGTCTGGCACAAAGATCAGGTGCCCGTCTTTGAAACGCAGGAAGCAGCGGCCG
Source organism: Rhinatrema bivittatum (assembly GCF_901001135.1). Lineage (NCBI taxonomy): Eukaryota > Metazoa > Chordata > Amphibia > Gymnophiona > Rhinatrematidae > Rhinatrema > Rhinatrema bivittatum. Next base: position 34,774,234 of record NC_042616.1, on the reverse strand, counting down.
GTTTTGTGAATCAGCTTTAAAATGCTAAACCAGGAAAATGAGTTGGTCATTATATCATAAATCAGCAGCAACAGCGATATCTATTCGTTCCACTTCTGGACTACTAGCTGATTAACATATCTTGCACCGTTGTGAGAGGGAACCGGTAGGTTCTGTTAAACCGGCGACAGGCGTTTTTACAATTTTGCCAGTAGTAAATCAGAGCAGATGTTTCTCTTCTTTAATCTCCTGACCTGAGAATGAAATCTCTTTGCAGTTTGTTTAAAATAAATAAATAACGCAGGTACACACAGAGTGATAATGTTTGCAATCTCATTTTTCCTCGGATAGTATAAAGTACTGAATTTTTGGAATCTGAAGGTGCGTTCTCTGCCAAGTGGATATGTTTTACCCGCTCACCCAATTATATGGGATTTGGATTACAAAGGTGAGCGCAGGTGTAGGAAGACGAGGAAGGGGGGATCCGTCCCCCGACTCTTCCTTGGGATCCTAGCGGTTTATTAGGTGACGGGGATACAGAGTTTCTTAGCTGATGAGACGGCTGGGCATTAAAGACCTGAGATGCTTCGCGTAGGAAATCTGCCTATATGCCTTCACACTGGCCCGAGGCGGTTAATTGTATTCCGGGATAGGATCTGTATTGCGAACTTCCAGACATCATGTGCGGTCCGGATAGCCATGGAATACAGACATTTATCCGGTACTGTCTGCTGGATTTCGTGATCGACACTAGCTAGTTGGACAGTACAGCAGTAAACCCCGGATAGCACAGTCACGCCTTGCCAAGATTCAAAAAGGGTGAAACTCCCGGTGGATATCGTCCAAAGCCGTTATCGTCCTTACCTCCATATGTCTGGCCGGTAAGCAATGGCAGGATACAACGACTGCATTATCTAGCAACAAGTTTTGACAACAACATCCGGCAGGATAGATATAAAGACTAAGCCCCAGGTGTATTGGCATATCGATTTGGATGTTTGACGGGTCAGGCAAACTTTTATGAAGCTCTGGAGAAGAGCATGGCCTTTACACATCATTCCCGAGACTCCTAAACCTCAAGCTATGAGGACTTGGTTATGGAAGAAATAGTTTACTGATTTGGGGGGGGGGGGGGGGGGGGGGAAGAAGGAAAAGGGGGAAGGGGCAACAGGGGCCAACTTCTCTATGTACTAGTATATGTGTGGAATGTCTTTCTACTACTTACCTATAGCTTTCAGATCATAAGGACGCATTTTATAGATCAGATGCAAAGATCGGCCTGGTTGCGATCATGCACTCGCGTAGGCATATGGAGAGTATACACAACGTGGGCTTATACTCGCACGCTGTTTTTCCTGGGGGTGAGGCTAGGCTGGGAGCCTCATTCCTTCCCTGATAAGGTTCAATCAAAGGAAAAATCTAGTACCATAAATTTTACATAATCTGGCTCATTTAATAACTTGGAATGTCAATGGCCTAGGTTCGCCTATTAAAAGGAAAAAAAAATCCTATCCCATCTCAAGAAGTTGCAGCCTGGTATAGTGGGGCTTCAGGGAACACACCTTACGGCATTGAAGAGTGACAAGCTGAAACGGGATTTGGAGGGACTTTGTGAATACTCCGCGGCTTGTGGCCAAAAGGCAGGGGTGGCCATACTCATTAATAAAACCATGGCTTTTCAGAAAATCAAAAGTGTAAGGGATCCTGAGGGACGTTACATCATATTGACAGGGGTTTGGAATGGGGCTCCAGGCCCAATGAATATTCCCATACTTTTTTTTGTCAATCTCTGCAGTACTATCCTCAGTCATTTGTATGGAACACTTTATCTTATGGGAGTCTTTAACTGTGTCCATGATCCCTCTTTGGATAAGAAACCAGCAATCCTTAGTACGAGACGGGAACAAGACAGGATCGAGGCATTCATTTTATTTGTAAATACCTTGGTCTAGTGGATATTTGGCGATCCCTTCATCCGGAGGAGCGGGATTATACCCATGTTTCACGCGCACATCTATCATTATCTCGAATTGATTATATATTAATATCTCAATCTGCATTCCTAGATGTAGTGCGAACTAATATAGAAACACAGGTCATATCTGATCATGCTCCAGTCTCTTTACTCTTGTCCTCTAAAACTGATCGAGAAGTAACTCGAATCTGGAGATTCCCTAGTTTTCTTAGGGATGACCTTAAATTCAGGAGTATCTTTGGAAACAATGGACAGATTTTTGCTAATAATAATCAACAGCATAGAGCAGAACCTCAGCTTTTCTGGGAGACCGGGAAAGCAGTCTTATAAGAGCATATTATTTCCTATCTTAGTAATCGGAAAAAGGAACTGGACAAGGCAATTCTAGCACTGGAAACCGAACTGGGAAGAGCTAAAACTGACTTATGGCAGACACCTATCTCAAGTAATATGACCCAGTATTATAGCATACCTAATCAATTAAACACGGCCCTTCATTTACGAGCACAACATCATTTGCAGCGGGGTGAACAATTGTTTCGCTTTGGCAATAACGGGCAAATTATTAGCTAACTTAGTCGGAGCCACAAAATCCAAAACCTTTATTTATTTATTTAACACATTTCTATGCCGTTTTTCCAGTAATATTACTGTTCAAAGCGGTTTACAATAATAACATAAGATAGGAGTATAATAAAATAATAATAAATAAATAAACCAAAAATAAAACAAAGATAAAACAAGAATATAATAAGGTAAGAATAAAAATACAATGGGAGTAATTATCAATAATATAACTTATAATGGTATAAGAAAGAAAGTTGGCGACTATTTTATAAAAATTCAAAGAACAGAAAATCATATGAAAGTAATTAACTTAAAACGTTAATAAAAAGGCGCTAAATAAACAGTGCCCGTCTGATATTGTAACTCCAGACTAAGGGGTTCCCATATCTTTAAAAGCTAATTGGAATAGATGAGTTTTCAGTGCTTTTTTAAACTCCTTTGTGCTTGGTATTTGCTTTAGGGGGTTCGGCAAAGCGTTCCAGAGCGTAGGTCCTACCACTGAGAAAGCTCGGTTTCTGGTCACATTTAGTGTAGCATTTTTTACTGATGGCACTTCCAGCAGGTTTTGTCCTGCTGACCTGAGTTCTCTCTGGGGCTTGTAAACTCTCAACGAAGAACACAGCCAAGTGGAATCTGTGTTATTTAGTAAAGAGTGTATAAGTGACAGAATTCTGTACTGGATTCGGTATTTAATTGGCAGCCAGTGTAGGTTAAACAAAGCTGGAGTGATATGGTGAGTTCGAGGAGTGCCTGTGAGAAGTCTGGCTGCTGAATTCAGGATTAGTTGCAAAGGTTTAATGGTGTTCTCCGGCAGGCCAATATATAAACCGTTGCAGTAATCTAGTCCAGTCAGTATAAGTGCTTGCAAGAAGGATCGGTAATCATGAAAAAACAGATGCGGTCGTAAGCGTTTCAAAACGTGAAGTTTGAAAAATGAATTCTTCACTGTCTTAGAGATGTGTTGGGATAAAGATAAGTTGGTGTCCAACCAAACTCCTAAATTTCATATGCATTCCAAGCAAGGAAAGCCAGTCACTAGCAAACGGGAGATCTGTGAAGTGTTTAGATCTTTTTACGAAACTCCGGAAGCAGATGAGGGGAAGAAAGAAGAATATTGTTTTTTCCAAGACATTACCTTACCAACACTATCTGCTACACAGCTTGGTTTTTTGAACCGACCAATCCAACATATCGAAGTAGAACAGGCCATTGCCCTTCAAAAGTTCATGTTTATTTGGCAATGAATTGGAGGAAATGGGGAGAAATCCAGGTCCTTCGCTTTCCAGAGGACAAGAAGCCAATTTCCTGGTGTTATGAATCCTCCTGTAGCTCTTCTACAGGAGGCTTCTCACCTCTTTCCTGGAGGCCGCTCCGAAGCTAGGGTCTCACCTACAAACTATCCAGGATTTGCTCCAGGGCCTGGGAGGCCTTCGATGCCCTTGGGGCCTGCCTGAGGCTTGCTTGGGTCTGATTGAACTTCCTGGTTTGGGCCACACCCTTCTCTCTAGGGGCCGGCCCGCAGCACTTCTCCTCATTTATAGGGCCAGCTAGGTGTGGCCCATCCAAATTCCTCCCAGGGAGTTGCCTGTCTTCAGCCCTATAAAAGGACTTCAACTTCCAGTCAGCTTTGCCTTCGCAATGAGCCAGTCGTCTGAGGAGCTTCTCCTTCCCCTTGGACTCCATGTTCCTGCTCTTGCTTGGTGTTCCAGTATTCCAAGGGATCCCTCTTCGTTTCGTCTCTGCTGTTCCTGATCCCAGTCTCTGCCCTCCTGACGTCCTCCGTCTCTGCCCTCCTGATGTTCCGGAAGGCCTGACGTCCTCGATGGCTAGAGGTCCTTATGTACCTGATCTTCCTGATATCTGCTCCTGCAATGTTCCAGCTCCCCGAGTCCTCCAGATGGCCACCCCGAGGGTAAATCCGTTCCGTCGGTCCCTGTTTCCGGTCATTGGAGCCTCTGCCAGTTGGATTCCTTTCCTGAGTCTGCCCCGCTCCCGTGTGGTCCGTGACAAGCCTTCTTAGGCCGTGTAGGGCACGTAGAGGACAGGGTGGTCCATGACAAGCCCATGGGATCTGCCCTGAGTAGTGGGCTGTGTAGGGCGCCCTGAGGAACAGTGCCCACTTGTCTTCGTCTAAGTCTTCCAAGTCCTTTTCATCTCGTCTGGATTTCCCAAGGTCCGTAACAGTTATCCTTGCCTCGGACATTCCTGATGCACTGAGCCTCCATCTTCTCTAGTTCCAGAGGCCTTCCATGGGAAAGCTTCCACCCGCTCGCCTTTTCCGGATGTCCTGATGTCTTCCATTCCTGTTGTTGATGCCTTGTGTTCTTCTCCTGAGTCCTGAAGCCTTCATCTCAGCCTTCAAGCTTCAGCCCTTGTCCGGCCTGCTGCCTCTGCTGCTCCCTGCAGCAGGTCCGAAAGGGCTGGGAGTAGTTGGAGGACCACTCAGAGACCAACCTTGCGCGATTGGCCTCATTCAGGCATGCAGATCGGCAGGGGCCTGGTCACCTCCAACCCTAGATGAGGTCCGTCTTACCACAAAGGGTACACATCTCACCCCTAGTGCTCCCAGCCAGTGCAGCGCAGCGCAACACCCGGACCATTTGAGTGACTGGTCACTCTCGAGATACCAGCATTTTTGGCCTTATAGGGGAGGTTCTTGAGATCCCATCTGTACCATAGATTTTGCCCCCGAGTGCCTCGAAAGGATATGGGCTCCGGAAGTGTAACCCCTCGATTTGCTCAATGAAGATTTGCGGGCTCACCTATTGGTGTGGGAGATAGGTGGCCGCCTATTTCACTTTTATCATAGGAGGTCCAGATTACTTCAGATCAATGAGTCTTCAAAGTGGTTTGGGATAGATATGCTCTAGAATTTCTTCTCATTCCTCTGGATGCCTTTATGATATCTCAATGCAACTCCCCTTAGAAGAGGGTAGATAATAGATAATAATTATCTTAGAAGAGGGTAGATAATAATAGAGTTTCTACCAGCTCTATTATTGAATATTATGCTCTAAAGTTGTTGTATTAGTTCATAAATGATTTTAGTTTCTTCCGAAATCATTTTATTTATATGTAAAACATTATATTATTTTATGGTTTACTATCTGTACTGCCGGTTATCGTATATACCTGTTATCTGTAAAGCCTGTTGCTAATTTTTGTTAATTGTAAACCGCGGTGATGTATCTTTTTACGTACTGCGGTATATAAAAACCTCTAAATAAATAAATAAAAATAAATAAATAAATAGAAGTGGAAACCTCATTGCAAAGGCTTTTGGACCTCAAAGCTGTGATTCCCGTTCTCTAATCGCAGCAAAATACGGGTCATTATTTCATTAATTTTGTCATACCCAAGAAAGAAGGGTCTTTTCAACCCATACTGGATCTCAAGGTTGTCAATCGTCATTTGTGAGTCACGCATTTCAGAATGGAAATGGTACGATCTGTCATAATGGCAATTCAAGCATGGGAATACCTCACAACTCTGGATCTGACTGAGTCATATCTGCATATTTTCATTTACTGAGAATATCAACAGTTCCTTTGGTTTGCCATTCTGGATTGTCATTAACAGTTGCAGGCCTTGCCTTTCTGGCTGGCCACTGTGCCCAGGACTCTTTCCAAGGTCATGGTGGTAGTAATGGCGGCTCTACACAAAGACAGCATTCTAGTTCAGCCCTACCTGGACAACTGGTTGATTCAAGCCAAGAGCATGGAAGAAAGTCTTTGCACTTCTTGCAAGGTGGTTTCATTACTACAGGAACTAGACTGGATGGTGAATCTGGCCAAGAGCAATTTGCAGCTGATTCAGACTTGGAGTATCTCGGGATTTGCTTCAATATAAAACAGGGTAGAGTATTTCTGTCAGAGACTTGAATCCAAAGGTTGATGGCTCGAGTTTGAATCCTGATGAATACTGTTTGTCTGACCGTGTGGCCTTGTCCGAAGATCCCAAGGTTGATGGCTGCTGCATTGGAAGTAGTTCCCTGGGCAAGGGCACATATGCGACCTCTTCAGCATGCATTGCTTTCCCACTGGAACCTGCAGTCGCAGGACTATGCGGTGAGGCTGCTTCTACCATTAGAGGTGAAGTCTCAGTTGAACTGGTGGTTACAGGCAGATCATTTTAGGAAGGGAGTTTCCCTGGAAACGCCGGATTGGTTGGTACTCGTGATAGATGTATGTTATGAGTATGCTTGAAGCCTGATTGTCAGGACAGCTTGAACTTGTACCAAGGCATGAGCCAAGGGCAAGGCCCCAAGGTATGCACCATGGGTAGGCGAGCGCATCTGGGCATGGGCTAGACAGAAGCTTAGAAGCATTTGAAGACTTGGAACACTTGAAGACTCCGCTGAACCTACACACAGAGAAATGAGACCCAGCAATGCAATGCTGAGGTTGCCCTCTGGCCACTTGAAAGCCCTTTCAGACCTGCCACTTTTGGAATGGCTTGTGCAACAGAGATCAAAGACGGAAGATGATTCTGGAGACAAGGACTAGGCGAAGGCATTGAAGACTTGAACGAGAAGAATTGGAACTTAGATGAAGGTACTAAAGACTAAGAACTTAGACAAAACCTCAGGTGCAGGTTCAGATTCAAGATTCAGACTTAGGTTCAGGATGTAGACTCAGATTCAGGGTGCAGGCTCCGGCTCAGGTACAGGTGCAGATTGAGCCCTATCCGCAGCGTGCCCTACACAGCCCATGGGCTAGTGCGGACCATGCCAAATGTGGAGCAGACTCTGGGCTTGGAACATGACAAACACTTGACACTGGAAACATGACAAAGACTCTGGGAGAGTCCTGCAGCGCTACTCACCCTACACAACCCAAGGGCTGGTTGCAAACCAAGCTGAAGGTGGAGCAGACTCTGGACTTGAGACTTGGACAGAAGTTGGGCAAGGAGTTCTAAAGACAAGGAACAGGATCCAGGCATTCAGGAACTCAGAACCAAGGACAGGACCCTGGAGTTTAAAAACAAGGGACTTCCAGAGACTTGACCTGCAAAGAAGACAGGCCTTGTGCCACGAGGCAACCTATACAACCCATGGGCTGGTCATTGATCATAACACTGGCACGCTAGGAGGAGTGGATGAAAGAGAAGACATGGAAGTCAGGACTAAGAGACGAAGACTTGAACATCAGGAACAGAAGACTCAGGGACAGTCGAGAGACCAGGAACATAGAACGAAGAACATAGACAAGCTCCCATGAAGAACAAGGAACATGAAGACCTAGAAGGAGCGAAGAACTGAAATTCCAACGACTCCTGGAGCGAAGAGGTAGTGCAGAATGTCCAGGGACGAAGCAACTCCTTGTAAAGGCAATAAGGGACAGACTGAAGAGCACTTTTATAGGGCAAGCAGGTTAACGTCATCAGGGAGGGCCTTGGAGCTCTTCCTACTGTGGGCTTTCCAAAAGTTCAAGAGAGGCACGTACCTAGGAGAACACCGGCAAGAACTGGAGACGGAGTTGTTGGGGGAGCTCAGGCCGCGTTTGATGGTGTCAGGGCAGCGGCGGTTCAGTCCGCAAGAGGCTGGGCTGAGACAGTGGCATACAAGGCCGCAAACACAGCAGCACGGCGTCCAGGAATCTGGCAGCACTCCAGGCCGCATTGAGGGCAAGGTGGCGTCTGGGAGGTGAGTGAGCCGGCTGGCGGGCTCATCCCATGGCAGAGTTTACAACAGTACCCCCCCTCCTCAAAGCCCTCTCCCTCCAACCCATTCTCTTCAGCTCGGAGGAGAGGAAAATTAGGCTGAAGAGCTGGAACAAGCCTGGGTGCAGGTGCCTCCTGCAGGTCATAAAAAAACCCAGGAACTCAGCAGGTTGTCAAAAAAATAAATTCAGGAAGAAAACAAGACTCCGATGAAGTTCAAAACTGGAACAAGGTGCAAAAATCCAGGAAACATTGGCCTGTCGCAGGGACGCGGCCACCAAGCTCACAGCCTTTGCAAACTGTTGCGAGTGGTCTTGAGGCCCGATCGTCAGGACAGCATGAGCCCCTGGACCAAGGCACGACCCCAGAGCAAGGCCCCAAGGTATGCGCCATGGGTAGGCAAGTGCATCCAGGCATGGGCTAGATAGAAACTTAGAAGCACTTGGAGACATAAAACACTTTTGGAGACTCTGCTGAACCTGCACGCACAGAAGCGAGACCCAGCAATGCAATGCTGGTTTCTGGGGTAGCCCTCTGGTCATTCGAAAAGTCTTTCAGACCTGCTGCTTGGGAACAGCTTGTACATCAAGTCAGACAGAGGTCAAGGACAGAAGATGACTCTGGAAACAAGAACTAGACAAAGGCACTGAAGACAGAATAGAAAACTTTGAACTTAGATGAAAGCACTGAAGACTAAGAACTTAGATGAAGATTCAGGTAAAGGTTCAGGATTCAGACTAACCTACAGGTTCAGGTTCAGGATTCGGACACAGGTTCAGGTTCAGGAACAGATTGAGCCCTATGCTGCATCGCGCCTTACACAGCCTGAGGGATGGTCACAGATCACGCTGAATGCGGAGCAGACTCTGAGCTTGGAACATGACGAAGACTCTGGGAGAATCCTGCAGCGCTGCTCGCCCTACACAACCAGAGGGCTGGTCGCAGACCACGCCGAAGGTGGAGCAGACTCTGGACTTGAGACTTGGACATGGATGGAAGCTGAGCAAGGAGCTCTGAAGATCAGGAACAGGATTCAAGGACTTAGAACCAGGGATGGGACCCCAGCATATAAAAACAAGGGACTTCCGGGCCTTGTACCACGAGGCGCCCTACACAACAAGTGGGCTGGTCACGGACCATGACACTGGCACGTCTGGAGTAGTGGATGTTAGAGAAGACCTGGAAGTCGGAACTAGGAGACAAAGATGAACATCAGGAACTTATGAGAACTTGACATCAGAAACAGAAGACACAGGGACCATCAAGAGACCAAGAACATGGAACAAAGCACACAGAGGAGCTCCCACAAAGAACAAGCAACATGAAGACTTGAAGGAGCGAAGAACTGAAACTCCCAGATCTCCTGCAGCGAAGAAGTGGTGCAGGAACGCCAGGGACAAAGCAGCTCCTTGTGAAGGCAATGAGGGACAGACTGAAGAACCCTCTTATAGGGCAAGTAGGCTGACATCATCAGGGAAGGCTGTGGAGCTTTTTCCACTGAGGGCCCTCCAAAAGTTTGAGAGAGGCGCGCTCACGCACGTAAGAGAATACTGGCACGGACTGGAGATGGCAACATTGGGGGAGCTCAGGCCGCATTTGATGGCGTCAGAGTAGCGGCGCTTTGGGGCACAAGAGGTCAGGCTGAGACAGTGGTGCACAAGGCCAGGAAATTTTCCACTTTATATTTGAGTTTGGAGAGTTTTCAAGGCCTGGTGTTCTGAGCAAGATTCTCAATCTCTCAAGTTGGATATTCTTTAATTTTGGAATTCTTACAGGATGGCTTGCATAAGGGATTGGCCCTTAACACCTTGAAAGTTCAAGTTGCAGCTCTTGCTTGTTATAGGGGGGAGAATCAATGAAGGGCCTTTGTCTTCCCATCCCAACGTGTCCCTGTTTCTTGAAGGGAGTTAAGCATCTTTGCTCCCCATTGCGGCTGCTGGTACCTCTGTGGGACCTTAATTTGATCCTGGAGTTCTTGGCAGGTCCAACCTTTAGGCCACTGCATGCTCATTCACTGCGACTGCTTACCCCGAAGACAGTTTTTCTGGTAGCAAATCTGTTTGGCATGTTGGGTCTCCATACTGCAGGCTCTTTCTTGCTGGGAGCCTTTTTGGAGCGGTACAGCTTCGGACTGTGCCCTCATTTTTGCCAAAAGTTTTATTGGAGTTTCATCTGTATCAGTCCATTTCCCTGCTCACCTTGGTCAGGGACAAAGATGAAAGTGAGTACCGTCTTTTGCATTCCTTGGATGTCAAGATTCATTTGCTGCAGTACTTGGAGGTGACTAAATCTGTTCAGAACTCTGATCACCGGTTTGTGCTCCATGGTGATGGTAAACAAGGCGTACTGGCAACACGGACAACAATAGCCCACTGGGTTAAAGAAGTCATTATGGCTGCCTAAGTGGCTGCTGAGGTTGGTTTGCAGGAACAGATTAAACTGCATTCCACGAGGGCTCAGGCGGTATCATGGGCGGAACTTTGTTCGTTGTCACCTACCAAGATTTGCCAAGGGGCAACGTGGTCAAATTTTCCAAGCATTGCCGCTTGGATGTTCAGGCGAGGGAGGACGCCGCATTCCCGCGGGCGGTTTTGATTGGCCCACAGGCAGCCTCCCGTCCTTTTTGGGATTAGCTTTAGTGCATCCCAATGATAGGGACGGACCTGTCAGAATGCAGAGGAAGGAGAAATTACTATGTACCTGATAATTTCCTTTCCTCTAATGAGGGCAGGACAATCCCAGACCCACCCTAGGCTGCCGATGTTTAAATTATGGTTCTTCAGGGCGAACACTGTAGAGTGTGATTCCTGCTCTTTGTTGAAGACTGGTAAGTGGCTTTTCTAGCAACTTATTTTAGTGCATATGTTACTTCTTTTGTCTAAACTCAATATGCCCGTTGGGTTGGAAGAATGAGTGGTTGATTGCTAATGATAATGTTCAAGTATAATCAGCTTGTCTACAGTTTGGCTTTCCCAGAAAATGTCTGATGCCGGGGCGGGACTATATATCCGTGACATCAGCTTTTGTGCCATCTCCATCTGTTGGCAGAGGTGCATAACCCACTGGTGGGGGACTGACCTGCCCCCATTAGAGGAAAGGAAATTATCAGGTAATTAGGCATTTCTCCTTGTTAGAGGAGGCAACGCTCCTCGGGAAAGTACAGAGGTTCCGAATTTTTTAAAAACTAAGATTTTATAAGTGAGAGCCTTGGCACCCCTGCTACTCAGCTTCAAGCCAGAAATGAGGAAAGGGTCACATTCTAGTGGTGGTGGTGGTACTGCGGCAGCAGAAAAATAGAACAGATAAGGTTTGGAGTCTGAAGGTGCAGACCTTGGGTGAGCTGCTATGACATCCGGGTTCGATGTCCGGACTAATGGAAATGCTCTGCTGTGTTTGCTCTGAACCTGGGTCAGTGAAGTTCTCTTGAGGTTTATTGTTCCATGTTTTTCGATGCAGTGTGAGTCAATACTGACTGTGGACATTTTTGCTCTGAGGGTTTCACCGCAGTGGTCTTTGAAGCGTGCTGCGTGGATTTTCCCGATATTATATGTATCAAGCGCGTAAAAGGATCATGCGCCAATCTTCCCATTGCGCCGTGCATTGAGCACTCCTGCACATCATACAAACCTATCGTCAAATCTTACATCAAGCGCTCTGAAGCATCAAGTGTTAACTGCTCCAATGCACTGTCGGGCTGATACAGTAAAGTGCGCTCCAGCGGAGCGCATTGTTAGCCCGTGTTTGGCCGTGCGTTTTCAATGCGGTATTTTTAGCCCTTATGCAGTAAGGGGTAATAGCGTGTCGAAAACGTGCAGCCAACCCCCCAAAACTAACAGCGCCCGCAACATGTAAATGCATGTTGAGGGCCCTATTAGTTATTCCCGCGCGATACAGAAAGTAAAATGTGCAGCGAAGCCACACATTTTACTTTCAGAAATTAACACCTGCCAGAGGCCCCAAAAATAAAAAAAAATTTTAAATTAAAAAAAAATAAAAATTAAAAATCTGCCCGCAGTCCGGAAAACAGACTCTTAATTTTGCTGGTGTCCGTTTTCCAAACCCATGGCTGTCAGCGGGTTCGAGAACCGATGCCAGTAAAATTGAGCGTCGGCTGTCAAACCCGCTGACAGCCGTCGCTTCCGTCAAAAAGGAGACGCTAGAGACGTGCTAGTGTCCCTAGCGCCTCCTTCTACCTTGGGCCTTCATTTGCATGCGGGCCAATACTGAATCGTGTGCCCAGGACATTGGCCTGTGCGCGTGTCGGGAGAGCGGGAGCTCGCCGGCTCTCCCACACTTCTTTCTGTATCAGCCCGTGTGTGTTGACCGCTTTGATGCAGTTATCTGCTCTGAAGTGGATATCGGATGCTCTGAATCACTACGACGCTGCGTCAATGTTTTCAGCTTCAAGAGTGCTGGCGTAGAATGCGTCAAGTGCCCCGAGGCATCACAGTGCTTGGCCTTAGCAGACCTCATGACCAATTCAACTGTCTTGTGCCATGGTGCTGTCAATGCCTTTCGAATTATCCTACCCGTTCTTGACAGTGCAAGGAACTAGCACCGGATGACTTATTTCCACTGCTCCTTGAGGAGGAAGAAGAATGGGGGCTCCTAGAAGTAGATGCCTTCTGCAACTTGGTACTATCTTAGCCGCTTTAGAATGCTGAGCTCTCAGAAACATCTTTATACATGCCCGGCATTTGGGCTGGTCATGATCTGGACCTAAGCAGAAGTAGTACTGGTCATGGTCATCAGGGATGGACATTATCTGATCACATGCGCAGGCTTTGAAGCAACTTTTTTTTTCAGGTCATGAAGAAAGAAAACGAAATGAGAAAAATCAAACATTTCTCAGGATTTCTTGTAGGACTGGTAGCACTGAAAAGTGCTCTTGTAGATCTTGTGAAGCAAAGTAAGTGACCTAAGGAGGGAAAGGTTTTACAGAGACAAGAAAACTGTCCAGGTGAAGGACAGACCAAAACCAGACCGAGGAGACTGGGGCAACACCCGCGTGGGAACTCCCGCAGATACTCAGTAGAGCTCAGAGCTCTACAAACAGATTCGATCAGTGGTGCTCGATAACGTCATCCACAAATCATGGCTACTTCAGCCCTGCTTATCGATGGAAAAAGATGTGGAATACCATTTTCTTGCTTGGCATCCACATTGGTTTCAGTTTGTCACTGGAAACATGCATGTGCTCAATGATTGGTTTAGGATACAGTCAGTCACCTCGAGCGAAGCAATTTTCATACAATTTTAGGTGTACTTTGTGCTCTCAATTCAATTGATTTAGAGGTGCTCTGTGATAAGATGGGATCCACATCACAAAATGCTTCTGAAAATATTGCCTCACAACATACAATTGATGAGGCTTCTAAACGTTCCAATGCAATTATTCTTTACATCACCACTCTTATTGCATGAAATCTACATATTAGGAAATATTTCTCGGGCTATAACCTGTAAGCAGGTATGGAGCAAGCTTATTACCACATTTAAAGACATTCTTATCGTTACTAGGACACAGGCTACCATCTCTCACCCAGATGGCTAGCATCAAATTCCTAAATTTGCTATTGCTAACCTTGAATGGTGGACAATTGGTGTTCCCATCTGTTCTTCACCGGGATGCTCTCTCTGTATTTTGATCCCATGGTCAGGTCAACATACTATTATGTACCCTCGTGTTGATACTGGTGTATATGCTTATTTATCCTCTAGAACATCTCACATGGATACAGCCATTAGACGATGGTTACAAAACTCTCACACTCACCCACCACCTCCCATACTTTATATTCTAGGAACTGGAGATTTATTTTCATTTATTTTCTCCCCAGAATGTTTTTTTTTTCCTACGGAATACTCCACTAACCTCAATTACCATTGATGGAAGAAAGTATTCCACACCCCTTCTAACCAAAGACGACATTCCAAACAATCTCTTGGGCAGTGCACTTGCTACCTCTAGGCATTAGAGAAGAGACATTGTTCTTTACAGAACTCTATGCTTGTACTGATCACCTCAAGGCCATCTCCAGAGAAGTGAAGCACATCTTCACCTATGAGAAGGAGAGAATTCCACAAACTGTTGAACACTTGGTGCAAGATTACTCAGATTTCTGCATGGGAGAGTTTGACTACTTACCTACTGCTGACCATGTTTTTCATTTTCTCATTCATCCTATGATTGTTTTGACTGTTACAGAAATTCTACTATGCACGGTTTCAATTTTCTTGTGTTCTAAGCTGAAGCAGATATACATCTTTCTTCAGTACATGTCCTATAGGTTACCATCTGCCTTTTAACTCACATTATATTTTGATTGGCAATAGTCGCTCTTAAAATTTGCCTCTGAATCCAGACCTAGGTCAGTTTTATCTACCATACTGCTTCCCGGATTCAGTCCTAGTACATTATTACTTCTCATACCCACATACCCTCACTGCTGCTTCATGGTACCTTGAGCCTCTAACCCCCTTTCAGCCTTCTTACCAGAAATTCCTGCATGCATTATAGACTGTTCATTCTCTCTGTGAGGGGCAATGAGGTTCCATATTGGGGTTATCCCTCCCAGGAGTGGCTGCCCTATCTAAGACACAAAGTAAGACTGATAACAGGACTTGCTTACCTCCATGGCAAAGGAGAAGATATTGTGCAGGACAGACGGACCTGCTAAAATAACTGTTAGATGCATCATAAGAATGACGCAAGCACCGTGCTACGCTATTCACCACTGCTGTATTCACGGCAGCTGAGTCTTTTAATGCTCTGTTTACAAGTCCCCCAACGATTTGCTTTAGATTCCCTCCATGGACACACTCAAAGAAAAAAAAAAGTGTGGGAAATTCAGTATTGTACGTATCCACAATGTAATTCAGCTTGGGCCTACATGTATTGTATGATATACAGAACACATATACCTAACCTGATCTGATCAGGCCTGAACAGAGACTGAGCTAATCCTAAAGGAACTACCATAGAAACATAGAAATGACGGCAGAAAAGCACCAGGGATCCATCCAGTCTGCTCAGCAAGCTTCCCATGGTAGTATCTGCCGTGCCATGCAGGTCACCCCCATGTTTCAGTCAGTGCTGCTTGACGTCCTTTGCTTATGGACTTGGCCGTATAAGCAGTCGTGTTCTTTCCTTAATGTCTGAGCATCAGTACCCCAGACTGTAAAAAAGTCATGGCTCGTGTTGGTTGTGCCTGAATCAAAATTTCTCTTTCCTTTCAACCCCCACCCCCTCTTTCAAAGCAGAGAGAGCAATGTTGGGCTTATTGGTTCAGGGTAGTGACCCCATTCTTCTGTTAAGGGTAGTAACTGCTGCTCTGTGCTGGTTACCCCCGTGCTCATCAGTTCTGCAGTGCATAAAAGTCAGGGCCTTCAATGGTTGCTGTCTAAATCCAATTCTCCTTTTCCCTGTCACTGAAGCAGGACAGCGATGTTGGGAGTTGCATCAAAAGTATCAAGGTTTATTTGGTTAAGGATAGTAACCACCACACCAGCAAGTTACCCCCATGCACGCTTTCTTCGTTTCCTTTAGGTCTTGGTCATAGAAGCAGTCCTGTGCTTTTTCCCTTATGTCCACATAACAGTATCCCCAGACCATGGAAGTCAAGGCCCTCGGTGGTCATCTGAATCAAAATCCTCTTATCCCCCTGCTGTTTAAGCAGGGAACAATGTTGCAGTTACATTAAAAGCATCAAAGCATATTGGTTAAGGGTCGTAATCTCCATACCTTCTGCTAAGGGTAGTAACCACCATACCACCAAGTTTCCCCCCCCTGCATGCTTATCTCATGTCTGTCTTTGAATTTTTTGACTGTTTTCTTCTTCATCACCTCTTCTGGAAGGTCATTCCAGGCCTCCACCACCCGCTCCGTGAAGAAATATTCCTGACATTGCTTCCGAGTCGTCCCCATACATCAATGAAACCTTTTAGGTATCTGAAGGTCTGTATCATATCCCCCCTGCACTTCCTCTCTTCCAGGTGAACATATTCAGATCCTTCAACCTCTCCTCACAGGTCTTCCAATACAGACCAAGAGACACAAAATGGCCTCATTACAGCCTTTGACTAACGAAGGTTAAAACCATCAAGAACAATCGCTAAACAAGAAGGCAGATATTAACTTGAAGGAAACAAGCTTTTGACCTTTTGGTAAATAGATCATATCCCTAATCCCATCTCTTTGTCTCCCGATTACATCACAGAACCATCCCAGAGTGTTAAAAGGGCCATCCACATACCCACAGCCCCTTCCTCCTCTTTCAGAAGCCTTTTACAAGCCTTAGCCTTTCACAACCTCTCTCACCTCTCATGCCTTCCCCCTTCTCTTCCTCTCTCTCTTTCTGTATGGCAGCTGCACCATTCTCTCTAATATAACTTTGCATAAAGCTGCACACTCATAAAATATTCTTCTTATTATATGAATACTGCCTGTGTGTCTATCTTCTACTCTACCCACTGCCCTGGGAAAGGCACTTTGGGGGCCCTTTCCAAGGCAGTAAAAGATTACACATACTTTTAAGTGCACAAACATAGAGATTGTGGGGAAAGATCAAATTATGTAAATCACTAACTCTATGGCTTTGGATATGCGAATATAAATAAATAACACGCTAAAGCCCTGTGAGCTTGTGAAGGGGTCTCTGCAGTTCCCAGCTGCTCCTTCCATTCTCCAGTTCAGCAGTTTGACCCCGCTCCCTCTTATTCCTGCACTCACCTGAGCAGCTGCTTTTCCCAGTTCCTCCTTCCTCTGATCCCGGCTCATCCCTGAATGAACGGCTCTTCCCCTCGTTCAATGTGGGATATAATCTCAGGGGTGATGGTCGGGGAGCCTGTTCCTGGGGTAAGAGCACTGCATTAGGTTTCCCACAGTCACTCAGCATTTCATCACTGGTAAGTTTATGGAAAAGACTTGTAACGAACTAAGATATGAAGAAGAGAAAGCAAGTTGCTTACCGTAAAATTGTGTTTTCCAAAGATAGCAGGAGGAGTTAGCCGTGTTGTCTTGGGTGATGTCATCCGACGGCGCACAGTCCGGAACCTTCTCAAAGTAGCAGAGCTGTGATGCTCTCTGCTCGTGCGCGGCGGTTCCTGCGCGGTCGCCCGATGCTAGAACCCTCAGTTGTAATCAGAGATTGTGGATTGCGTAGAGGATGCCAGGAGGCGGGCGGGTACTCATGGCTAATTCATCCTGGCGTAGAGAAGACCTGCTGACCATGATAGGAGGAACACGTCTTGCAACGCTCTCCTTTGACTGGGTAGAAGAGAGCAAAACCGTTGCAATTTTGGAGTTGTCTTCTGTTCCAAAGGGATCCATGTATGGGTGATCCCACCGGGAGAAGATGCCGTTGGCTACCTCCTGGTCCAGCTCCCACTCATGTGGATGAAATATTCTGCTGAGTCTGTCTGCTTATACATTCGCTCTACCGGACAGGTAGGTTGCTTAAAGTGTGATCGAGTGCCTGGTTTCTCAGTCCCATATCAGGGTCGCCTTTTTGCACACAGGACTAAGGGACCTGAGCCTCTTTGCTTGTTTATGTAAAACATGGTGACCTGATTGTCCGTGTGGATCATTACAGTCTTCCCCTAGCACATTGGGAACCATTTGGTAAGTGGACTCCTGGGCTGACCACTGCCCTTGTTCTTGGGATTGAAGCAGGTGGAATTATCAGCAGTAAGAATCAGCTGGTGAGGGAGTGGTCTTAAGCACGCTCCCTCCTTCAGCACCTTTGGCTTGAGCCACCAGATCATGTCCCGCTTCATGGAGCCTGTTAGAATTATTTTGGTAGACATTGGTTGGTGCATTTTGACCACTGAGCCTTCAAAGCCCCTCTCTGCAATCTTCGCATCTGCAGCTGGGTCAGCAGAATATTTCATCCACATGAATGGGAAACTGGACCAGGAGGTAGCCAATGATATCTTCTCCCAGTGGGATCACCCATACATAGGTCAGCGACACTACATGAATGGCTGCTGCCATATGGTCTCGTAAGACTGTCATCCTGGTACGGCGAATCAGTTGTAGAGGGAGGAATTTCCAGGCATTTTTGTCTGTCTTTGGGAAGAAACACTCTCTTGTTGTTGCTCTAATGAACTGTATTGCTCGAGTCAGTTGGAAGACTGATTTCTCGTAATTCATCAGGAAGCCCAATGATTCTAGGCATTGTATTGTGGAGTGAAGGTCCTGCTGAAGGACTTCTGCTCCAGCAACACTATTAGCCAGACATCGAGATATGGGAAGATCCGTAGTGACTCCCAGGACTTCTGCAGTACCGTAACCAATACTCTAAAGGGGAAGGTAGTGCTGTTGATTGAGAGGGGAATGTCCAGAATTTTTAAAATACCAAACGCTTTCCTTACGTGGGTCTTGGCATTTTGCGCACCTCCACCTTCGATGTGTCGCCCATCTTTTCCACAACTTTAGAGTTTGTCAGGTCCTCCGGTGGAGATGTGTGTTTCCGGAGGTTCCTGCGGCTTGTCAGATGGTAGACCTGTCGATGATGATGGGGATACAGGGTAGAGATTGACCCGAGTGAGGCGAGAGTAGAATACTGGGTTCCTTTACCCAGATCAGGGAGCCTTCTGTGAGACTGAGCTGAGTGAAGGGGAACAATGCGGACGAGGTTCCTCTCTTTCTATGTCTGGTACTGGAAGATTGAAATTCGGAGGCTGCACCTGGGGTGCACTATAGAAAAAAAGGCCTCTGGTTATAGTGGAAATTTGATCCATTGCCTGCTAGGATTTTGATTGTGGAGACAACGGTGTGGCCCCATCTTTAGAAGAACCATGCAGTCAGGCGGAGAATCCGTGGATCATTTGCGGGACCTTGGAGGAGAGATAGCGGCCTTTTGAATATCAGAGGGTGGAGAAGGAGAGATCCTCAAAAGCTGTTTGTCTCTTGGGACTAGCTCCTCTTGAAAATGGGATTCCCTTTGCTTACTGGAAGACCACTGGAGACAAGCCAGAGAAGACTTGTAGGTCGTGAAGAACCAGTGGATATGAGAGAAGGTGCTCTGACCAGAGATGAGTAGGGCTGTAGGACTGGTTCTAACTCTACTCGGACCACAGAATCTGGTGTTCTCTTTCTTTCCGGATCCCGGGACGTGGAAGCTTCCTTGAATGCAGGATGCTTACGAGAGGGGGAAGGAACAGTTTTGTTCGGTTTAGGTGTGGCTGAACCGACTGCATGGTATGCTTCGAAGCAGAAGCTGATTTCATCATGGCATGCTTCAATACCTTCGTTGACGCGACCACTGCGCCGACTGGCATCAGCGCCGTGAGGGACAAGCGTGTCTGTCATTTTGCATCATGCAATGACGCCTGTGAATCACATAAAAGCACTTTGCATCGAGGTGCGTCTGGCACCTGGGGTCTTGACACAGGTTTGGTAGGCGCCAACAAACCAGCCACTGACGCAGCTTTTGGTGGGCCTGGCGGAACAGATAATGCCAACATCGAGGGCTTTCTCTGCGATGGCATCGTACCCGAAGTACTGCCCTTAGCTGCGTGGGCTTTGGCTTCAGCCGGCTTGGCCTGTTTTGATGTGGACCTGTCTGGTCCAATTGATGAGGCTCGCCTGTGGGTCTCGTGACGACGCGATTTTGGCCCTGGTGAGGAATGAACAAAGTGCCGAGGGGGAGGGTGCATAACTGACCGATGATGAAACTGGCCTCTGCCTCCTGTAGCCTGGCTATCTTCTCGGCTCGTTGCTTTTTGGGCCCGGGGGGAGCGGTGGACATCCTTCCACAGTGGTCATGGTCTGGATCGAGGCACAGGTAACAACAGCTGTGTCTGTCAGTTGCAGGCATAATATATCGCCACTGACAATATTTAAACCCCGGAGCTTTTTTCATGGACACGTTTAACACTGGAAGTTTTGTTTTGGGTGTTGCGTTAGCGAAAAATTGAAGAAAACGGAGGCGTGAGAAGATTCACGTCTGAACTCCGATGCGGAGAAAGAAAAAACAACCGAGGATTCTAGCATTGGGCGATCGCATGGGAACCGCTGCGCCTGAGCAGAGAGCATCACAGCTCTGCTTCTCTGAGAAGGTTCCGGACTGCACACCGTCGGATGACGTCACCCCAAGACAGCATGGCTAATTCAGCCTGCTTATTGATGGAAAAAGATGCATTTGACAATCTAATAAGAGAAACGTACAGGATAAGAGGCTTGGGACGTTTCATAAAGTAAGAGAAAAGAAAAAGAAAGTTAGTTAATGAGGCTAAATGCAAACGATCAAGCCTAAGATTTAAAAGCAGCCTCAGAAAGGTGGGTCCGTTAGTGAGAGAGGGAGCACGGCGCACCAGCTCAGAAAGCCTATTCCACGCACACGGCGCAGCCAGGTGGAAAAAGCATGGAGTCGAGAGCTGGCGGTACAGGAGAAGGGCACAGATAGGAGTGTCTGTCTGACGAGCGGAGGGCATGAGGAGGGGTGAGAGAGAGATAGAGACAGGAGATGTAGTGAGGTGCTGCAACGGAGAAAGCATTTGAGGTGAGAGGAATCTTCTCCTAGTTTCAAAAGTCTGTCTGTCTGTCCTTTCACCATCTGCAACATAAGCTCATCTCTTCATTTCCTCCTCCGCACTGCAATTACTAAGAAATACTTTCCCTTTCTATCCTGTTACCCTCCTCTCCCACCTCCCCTCCCTCATTTATCCCCATCCCCATCCTCTTCCTCACTACAATTACTAAGAAATACTTTCCCTTTCTATCCTGTTACCCTCCTCTCCCACCTCCTCTCCCTCATTTATCCCCATCCCCTCCTCACTACAATTACTAAGAAATACTTTCCCTTTCTATCCTGTTACCTCCTCTCCCACCTCCTCTCCCTCATTTATCCCCATCCCCTCCTCTTCCTCACTACAATTACTAAGAAATACTTTCCCTTTCTATCCTGTTACCCTCTCCCACCTCTCCCCTCATTTATCCCCTCCCTCCTCTTCCTCACTACAATTACTAAGAAATACTTTCCCTTTCTATCCTGTTACATTCCTCTCCCACCTCCCCTCCCTCATTTCCCATCCCCTCCTCTTCCTCACTACAATTACTAAGAAATACTTTCCCTTTCTATCCTGTTACATTCCTCTCCCACCTCTCCCTCCCTCATTTATCCCTCCCCTCCTCTTCCTCACTACAATTACTAGAAATACTTTCCCTTTCTATCTGTTACATTCCTCTCCCCTCCTCCCCTCATTTATCCCCATCCCCCTCCTCTTCCCTTTCTTTAGTTTTTGGGACCTGGGAGTTTCCACCTGTACTTTTGTACTCCAGCTCTTCAGAAACAGGGTTGGACTGGCCACCGTAAGCCTTCATTCCCAAATACCCAGGAATTTCCCGCCTCATTTTATGCCCCTCACAAAATATTAGTCTGCTCCTTGCAGTGATGGAACTGGGCTGGAGGGGGTTACTCTAGGGGAAATTCTGCGCTACTGCGGATGCAGACTTTACACCAAATTGCCCTCCTATGCAGAATTCCATTTTCTGCACAGGATTTGGAGCAGGGCCATGTTCCACAAGTGGAGCTCATCCCACTCGTGGCGAAGTAAGCAGCAGGCCCAGGCATGCCGCACTGTGGTGAAGAAGGAAGCAGCAGTACCCGGTGTGCTGCATTGCAGTGAAGAGTTTGCAGGTCCCGGCAGCAATAAGCAGAGCCCATCCCGCTCGCAGCAAAGATGGAGCAGGTGAGAGTGAGTCTTTGTATACAGGTTGTTTGTTGTGAGAGACTGAGAGGCTGTGTAGGGGTGTGTTTACGACGTTCAAGCATATGTGTATGTGTGTGTGTGTAGGCCAGAGAGATGGAGTCCATGGATAGATTGTGAAGGAATTTGTAAATTTGGGAGACATTGGAAGCTGGTGTGTGTGAAAAAAGGATTGTGTGTTTATGAGAGAGTGAGGAAGGGGAGCCTGTGTGAAAGAATGTGTGTGCGAGAGAGAGGTAGGGAGCCTGTGTATAGAGGTGTGTGTGTGTATTTGTGAGAGAGAGAGAGAGACAGATAGCCTGTGTGAGGGTGCATGCATGAGAGAGAAAGGGAGCGTCTATGGGGGTGTATGCAAGAAAGAGAGGGAGCCTCTATGAGGGGACATATGTGTGTGTGTGAGAGAGAGAGAGAGAGGGGGGGAGCCTGTGTGGTGTGTGAGAGAGAGAGGGGGGGGGAGCCTGTGTGTGTGAGAGAGAGAGACAGAGAGAGAGAGAGGGAGCCTGTGTGTGTGAGAGAGAGACAGAGAGAGAGAGCCTGTGTGTGTGAGAGAGAGAGAGAGAGAGAGAGAGGGGGGAGCCTGTGTGTGTGAGAGAGACAGAGAGAGAGAGGGGGGGAGCCTGTGTGTGTGAGAGAGAGAGAGAGAGAGAGAGAGAGAGAGAGACTGTGTGTGAGAGAGAGAGAGAGGGAGCCTGTGTGTGTGAGAGAGAGACAGAGCCTGTTTGAGGAGCAGTACTGGGAGAGGGGTTAAACTCGGGAATGGAGAGAGTGGAAGGGGTTGAACCTAGCGGAGAAATAGTGGAGGGTGGAAGAGTTAGGGGGCCTGAGAAGGCAAAGTGAAAGGAGACTGGCCAAGGGAGTAGGGACAGTGAGTGGAAGGGACACTCTTACAATGTACTTCTAGGGAAATTATGCTCAAAATATTTAAAACTCTGCATCTTTAAGTAATAACTTTTTTCTGTATTACATTTTAAATTAATTACTTAAAGACTGTCTTGTGTATTGTGTTATTTTGACCAATTTAAAGAATGCAAAAATTTTCCATTTTTGTGCACAGAATTTTCAATCTTTTTGCACAGAATTACCCCAGGAATAGGGGTGGGGGCATTCACCAGGGCTCCTTCTGTAGCCCTGCAATCATGGAAATGTAATCCAGCCACTAGGTGTCACCCCTGAGCAATAACCGTGACTCCCTGTCCCCTCTCTCACAAGAGCTATGAATGCTGCTGCCGCTGCTGCATCCCCAGCTCCTGCAGTCTCAGCAAGCAAAAGACACCTTTCACTCAATAATGAAATTATATTCTATTCTCCCCCTCCAAAAATATGAAGCTTAATAAATGTCCCTCCTTACCCAGTGATCTGAAGGTCTGATAATTCTCCTTCATCACATCCTTGTAAAGCTCCTTCTGCCGTTCTTCTAAACCCTCCCTCCTCCTGGGTGAAATAGACAGCAATGTCCTCAAAGGATACTGGGACCTGAAACACAAACCAGAAACACTCAGCACCTTCTGCATCAAAATCTCCCAGTGCTGGGACTCAGCAGAGCAGGGTTAGTTTTATAAGTTTATATAATTCAATGTCACATAAAACAGTCCCAGAGTAGGACTACAGCAACTGGATACCAGTTACACAAAGACCCGGAACACCAAACATTTTACTTTTAGTGACTCCTGATCTCTCTCTTACAATCAGGTGGGTCCCAAACTGCTTTTCTTCACTCCAGGTCTCAGGATCCCATTAAAGTCATGTCTGACTCTGCAGAATCCCAAGTTAGAAATCTGCAGCAGTGGTCATATAGAAAAGCAGGATTGCAGTGTTTAATAAGCTGTTATTATGAAGTTCTCTCTTTTTTAACCTCTTAGTAATTAAGGGATACACAAAGCATTATATGATAATGTGTTAGACATTAATAGAATCCCATAAAACTGAGAGAGAAAATTATTTTAAAGAAACCAAGATATATATATTTTCCTTACAATATCAACTCAGTATTCATTAATCCTGTTGCCCTTCTGTTTGGTGGCTCCCAGTTTTAACCTGTTTGCAATAGGAAGCTGTCCATAGGCTGGCCACCTCATTCTCTTGTCTACTTACATCCACCTTGGTATTACTATGTCCCTTTCTCCCACAAATTCTTCCAATACATCACTCTGTAATAGTTGTTTTCCACCACTGATGTAACCACATGACTGATCCCACTCCCGTGCCCTACCTCCTACCCATTGGGTTTCCACCACAACTTACTACGGTGGGAATTCTGCGCATAAAAATTTAAAATCTGCAAAATTTTGCATACTTATAATAGTTAAAAAAACACAATATACATCACAGTCTGAGTAATTAATGTAAATGTAATACAGAAAAGTTATTAGTCAAGATGCATAGTTTTAAATATTTTGAGCAGAATTCCCCTAGAAGTACACTGTAAGAGTGTCCCTTCCACCTCTCTCCCTACTCCCCCCAGCCAGACCTATTTCACTCTGCACGCTCAGGCCCAAACTTCTCCGCTCTCCATTATCTCTCCCCTTCCCCTCCAGACTCAACTCCTTCCACTCTATTTCCACCCCCCAGCCCTCCACTCCCAGAGTTTGATCCCTCCCTCATACAGGCTCTCTCTATCATACATACACACCCTCACAAAGCTCCCTCTCTCTCGCACTCACACACACCCACTTGCACCAGGCTCCCTCTCTCACACATAAATACGCACCCTATGTCTCACACACATACAGAATCTCAATCTCTCACTCGCATACACACTCCCTCACAACATTTCTTGCCTGTCACACTGGGCCTTCACTGCTACTGGACTTGCTGAACTTTGCTGCGAATGAAATGGGCTCCTCTTGCAGCCAGCTGATTTTTGCAGCACTGATGTTTGCCGTGAGCGGGATGGGCTCTGCTTTCAGCCTACTCATCTTTGCCGCAAACACTTTTGCTCGGCTCGCATCCTGCTGATCTTCGCCGTGATCTGCTGATCTCCATCTCCTACTGATCTTCGCCGTGAGCGGGATGGGCTCCACTCATGGCCTTTCTCCCAAATTCTGTGCGAAAAACTTAAATTCTTTGCAAGAGGGAATTCTGCACAAATTTGCACTCCACAGTGGCACATAATTCTCCCAGGAGTAACTACCATTCACACACTTCATCTCTGTTGCTGTCAGTCTCCTGCTCTGTGTAGACGTCCTTACAGGCCAGCGTCCATCTCTGTTCTACTGCTGCTGCTTACTGCTGCCAGTCTCTCCTGTCTGACCCTGTTAGCTACTTCTGGCACAGTGGCTTACAGTTGCTGAAGTGGTGGGAACACAAAAGGCTGACTGCAGCAGCTAGTAACGCAGAGAGGGCTTACAGGGAGAACTGAAAAAAAATGAGAAAAAGCTACACTGCAGGATAGAGAGACTGATCAGACAGGAAAGAGAGGAAGAGATTAATGGGGAGGGAAGGCTGATTTTTTGGAAGAGAGACTAAAGGGGAAGCCTAGATTGGGAGGAAGGAAGAGGAAAACGGATAGATTGTAGGACAGGTCAATAAATAATTATAACCAGATAGATAAGAGGTGGAGAAGCCAAAGTCCATTTCTCGCGAAAAACAACATGAAACAGACCTTCATATAGAGATTTGCCAGGTAACTCCAGGCAACCTGCACCGACCATTGCTGGAGACAGGATGCAGGGTTCAATGGACCATTGCTCTGACCCAGCATGGCATTTAGGTTCTTAGGAAGTTGAGGTGTAAAACTTTTACCTGAGCAGAAGCTCCTGCAGGCATTTTCTCTCTGCTTGTGCTGCTTCCAGGATTAAAAATGAATTGGGGGCTCTTTCGGGCTGCGGAAGAACTGAGTTTCCCTCTTGTTATTAGAGGGGCCAGAAAAGCTACGAATCAGAGCTACAGAGCTGAAGGAGAGGAGATGAATCTTCTTCCCCTGAATGCGACTCCGGCAAGCTGCAAAAGTGCAGAGCAGCTCCGCCTCCTGCCGGCGCAGACTAATGACATCACAGACGAGGAGGCCAGAGAATTACATTGAGGCATACACTGATGACATCACATTGAAGCGGGAGCTTTACTCTGATAGCACAGAGTGATGACGACACATAGGGGGGGGTTTGTTTGTTTTTTTTAAGCTGGAGGAGGAATGGTTGCAGTGTTGGCAATTTAGCGATTTTGTTATTAGATCTAGAGACTTTTTTTTAAAAATCTGCCGCGACTTTTGAACTGCAAATGGTGACAGGGAGCTAATGTAGCGATTTCTCAACAAGTTAGTGGCCAATCTAGCGATTTCCTCGCCGTTCTGAAATTTGCATAGGATTCCCCACTTTCCTGAGCATGGCTGGATGAGAGAGTGCGACCATTGGCTAGAGAGCTGCAGAGAAGTACCAGAGAGTGCCTTCTCTGGCCAGAGTGTCGGTCGCCCGGCGGGAAGAGCCCCGGGAAACTCTGTAAATCGTAGGGGAAGGGAGAGCTCTGTTTCTTGGGGGCTGCCGGGGAATTTAGCTCTTGATGAGCGAGACGTGCCAAGAGAGAGCAAGCCGGGAAATAGTGGCGCGGTTGCAGCAAGGAGAAGGCCGCTCCTAGCGCATGCGCTGAGCTCGGAGGTGTACGGGCAGGCTTCAGCTCGCTCCGCACCGGGCGCAGGGCGCCCGCCTGTTCTTGGGCTTCTCTTCAGCACCGGCCAAGTTCGTTTCTCTCTCTCTCTTTTTTCTTAAAAGCTCTGCACCCTGCTGTAAGGATCCCGTAGCGAGATCAAATGTTGTGAAAGCCGATGCCTGGGTAGGAGGAGGCTGCTTTCCTTGGCCCGGGGGCAGAAGTTCCAGCGCGGGAGGTATGCAGGGGGCTGTGGCACGGGCTGGTTGTTAGGTGCATGTGGCCGATTACTGCTGGCAAAGACCTGGAGGCGAACCGGCGGCTTGCCCGGCCGAAATTTGCGTCCTTTCCACGTTTCAGCTGCAGACCGGGCAATCTTGGTGGAGAGAGCGCGCACAGGCTCGGGGCCCACCGAAGCAAAAATACTAGCAAATGATCAAAAAACATCCGAAGTGAAATGCGACAGTAATTGGTTACTGAGTTTTGTAGATTTTTCGGCCAAAGGCCAAGCTGCAAGGAAAGAAATTACTCCCTGCTGTTCACAGTTGTTTACCGACAAAAATGAGCAGATAAGAACCAATTTTCCTTCCTGTTCCGTATCCCTGATCAGTCCAGATGAGTGGGATGTACCCAGTTCCCTCTATTCTGGGTGGGAACCAGCATGCAATACACTCGCCCCAAAAGTCGCTTCCTTTGGAGCTCATACATGAAAGCAGTAATGTTTAGTAAAAGTGTGAAGAGCGCTACACAACAGATCTCCTGTGGAGAAAGCAGTTGACACTCCGCATGAGGTCGCCTACACCCTACTGGAATGCGCTCACAACCCCTCCGCTCCCGCCGGCCCTTGCAGATGTGAGCCAAAGCTCTCGCCTCTTTTATCAAGCGAGCAATAGTGACCTTGGAAGCCTTATTTCCCTCTGTGCTCCACTGAACAGGACAAACAGATGATCCGATCTCTGAAAGGGATTAGTCACCTTGAGATATCACAAAAGGATGTGACGCACATCCAATAAGTGAAGTTCCCTAGCCAAGTTCAGAAAAGCCAGAAGCTTGACCACCTGATTAAGGTGAAAAGAGGACACTACCTTCAGCAAAAAAGGAATGTGCGTAAGGAAAATCCCATCATCTGAAAAAATGTAGGAAAGGGTCCCTACACGACAATGCTTGCAGTTCAGAAATGCGACTGGCTGAAAAGATGGCCCTCAAGCAGTAGCTTGATGAATGTATGTACTGTATACATTCATCAAGTGGGTGGGTGGGGCAGTAGCCCTTCAGAAGGAAGGTGCTGATAACCCCATACTGGATGGATGGCTCATTTGGGCAAAGTTGGCGGACCTATGTCAGCTGGTGGTAGAGCGGGTCCTAGAGAGTTGAGGCTTTGGGCTGGGTGGTGAAACCTAGCGAAGAGCCATCTAATGCCATCCCACTCCTTGATTTCGACACCCGATTGGCAAGTGTTTCTCACGGAGAATGGGACAGTGAAACTGCGAGTCTGGTTCGCCACCTGTTTTGTACGAAAAGTGCCTAGAGTTTTGGATTATTTGCAGATCCTGGGTCTATGGCATCGACATTGGATCTAGTTCCCTGGTGTTTGAGCATATGCGGCCCCTTCAAAGTGCTTCCCTCCCATTGGATCCCACTATCAGAGAAGTTGAAATTCCTCTTCCCCTCGGGAAGGTCAAACTGGAATGGAGGATGGAGTGAAATCCCAGATTGGTGATAGGGTCCACTGATGCCACCCTCTCTGATTTGGAGAGTGGTGTGTCAGGATGATATCACGTAGGGTCAGTGTTCAAAGGGGGAGGCATCGTGGTCTATCAGTTGGTTATAGATGAGAGCAGTGCGCTTAGCATTGTTTCATTTCCTGCCATGATTACAAAGTCGATAGTGCAATGATGGTGGCTTATATTAACTGATAGGGAGAGACCAAAAGTCAGATGGTTTTTCAGGAGGCTCAGTTGGTGGCTCACTGGGCAGAGCAGCACTGGCAGCATCAGACATAGCCGGGGTGGAAAATGTGCAGGCAAATTTTCTCAGCAGGCTCCCTGGAGAATGGGAGCTATCAGAGGAAGCAGTGCTTTTGGTCCGGGCCAGATGGCGAACACTTAGCATGCACTTGATGGTGTTGAGACAAAACGCCAAAGCGGCGTGCTTTTACAGTCGCAGGTGAGAACACAGAGCAGAAGGAATCGACACTCTTGTTCTACCTTGGCCAGCGGGGATTCTTCTTTACGTCCGTCCTCCATGGCTGCTGTTGGGCAGGGTGCTATGACACACAGAGACACCTAAGTGAAATGTGATTCTCTTGGCTTCGGAATAGCCATGTCGACCATGATTGGTGGACCTAGTAAACTTGGCGGTGGACAGTCTGTTAAGGTTTGGTCACCTTCCGAGACGATTGCACCAGGGTCCCATATTTGTGGATCAGGCGGATCACTTCTATCCCGCGGCTTTGTTTTTGAAAGGAACCGCTTGAGAGAGAAGGGGAATTCCAAAGATGTCATTGCCACCTTACTGCAGGTCGGACGACCGTCTGCATCCTTGGCTTATGTTAGGATGTAGTAGAGGAATTGTCAGGCTTGATGTGTTGTATGGGGCGTGCGGCCTACTCAGGCTTCAGTTTCCCATACCTTGACCTTTTTACAAAAAGGTCTAGTGAGGGGGTCTAGCCTAGAATTTCCTTCGGGTACAGGTGGCGGCTTTAGGCTGTCTTCGGGTAAGGTACAGGAAGTGTCCCTGGCCTCTCATCTGGCTGCGATTCATTTTCTTCAAGGGACAAAACACTTGCGGCCCCCGGTGTGGAAGGTGTGTCCTTAGTGGAATCTTAATTTGCTGATGAGGGTATTGTGTGAGACTCCCAAGTCATTGCAGAGGATGACTCTAAAGGATTTAACCCTGAAAGGTTTTTGGGGGATTTTTTGGCAATTTGTTCGGTGAGAAGAATTTCAGAGCTTCAGGTGTTGTCGAGATCCCTTTCTCTTCAGTTTACGGAGAATGGGATGTCATTGCAAACGGTGCCGTAGGTTCCTTCAGCCTTTCACCTTAGTCAAACAGTGGAACTTCCCTCCTTTCCGAATTTGGATTCATTTGTGCTGTGTTTGTGTGTTGGATGTGCAGCAGGGTTGTTAAGGTACTAATAGTTTCTCTAGGTGACTAATAGTTTCCGGAGATCAGATCATATTTTTGTGCTTTGTAATGGGCCAAGAAAAAGGGGTGCAGGGCATCCAAGGTTACTATTGCAAGATGGCTGAAGGATGCAATTAGCTCGATTTTATATATTTGTAAAGGCCATCCAGTGCTGGAGGGTCTAAGGACTCGCTCAGCTCGGGCGCAGGCCACCTCATAGGCCGAATGGCAGCTGGTTTCTTCACAATAAATGTGTGGGGCGGCTACTTGGAAGTAGTTACACACTATCTTCAGAAGTTATTGGTTGGATCTCCGGGATCCGGATTCCGAGGGGTTTGGAGAGTCTATGGCAGTGGGGCTGTCACATTCCTGCCCATGTATGTTTCAAACTGCTTTATTATTATTTTCACAATAACATCTTGATACATTTAGAATGAGAAGTGAGGGGGCGGTTATCTCCGCGCGCCCACTTCACACACAGTGGCAACAAAACATGGTAAACCCAGTCAACCCCTGAACCTGCCCAACCCCCCCACCTCCGCAAAAGCACAGGTGCTGCATGTTGGTGGGACCACAAGGTTTGGATTGCATTTTGAACAGTCCAGTAGAAACGCAATGTGTCCTTTCACGTTTGACTATTCATACAGAAGCTGCGAGTTCTGTGAGGCAGTGTTTGTAAGTAGGCTTGCCAGGTACCCTAAATAGACTTGCGCTTAATCGTGAGGTCTACTTTTTCAACATAAAATTCCATGATGCACAGATTAAGCAAAGCTATTTTCAAGTGGGAACGGGTTAGGTGCTTCTGCCAACAGCCATTGCTTGAGGATTATTTGTTTTACCAAAAGTAAGACTTTGCGCACACATAGCCGAAGGTAGGAATTGGGAAACTGGATGCTTCGCAGATCCTCAAAAAGTAGATGATGTACCATATAGGGGAGTTGAACCTCAGTGACAGACTGGATCATCCCTGACCAGTATAGGGGAGCTTGAGTACATCCCTGGAGTCTGGACTGATCTGGGGAATAAACAGGAAAGTTCAGTCCAGAGACCCGCCTGATAGTAAAGCCTGCTCATCATGGCAGTTTGTTTGGTTACATGATCTTCTGCTTAATGTTGCTGGAACAGGTTTTCCAAGGAGGCCCTGCCTGCCTTATGCTCGTTGAAGGGGGCTGAGGATCTCCGTTTTTATTATAGTTATGCTCAACTTGGCATGGGTACAGGTCATACTGAGAGACTGCAAGTGGCACTCTAGGTTAAGTAACAGTGTCAGTAAAACTTTTCTTCTGTCTCCATCTGCTGGCAGAGAGGCAGAGACTGATCTGTGGTATTCCAGGAATGAAAATTAGCAAGTAAGAACCAGTTTTCCTTCTCTGTAGTTGTGGAGACGTTTAATAGTGGGACTTTTCCAGATCTCCTGTTCTGGATCTCTCTCTCTCTTTTTTTAATTTTAAAGATTTCTTTTTCCAGTATCCTTTAGAGGAGGCTGGTGTGCAGCAGAGCAAAATCTGCCCGCCCTAGCCTGCTGCACATCCTGGGACGGGCCACTTATTTTTTTTTTTTCTTTTTGTTCCCAAGCTGTTAATGTATAAGCGCTGACTTGAGGTTTTTTTTTTTTATCTTTTGCTGATCTTTATTTTCTTTTCCTCCAGAAGTATAGAAGGAAGACTAGCAGTCATCAGGTTAATGGGAGACTTTCAACTGAGGAAAGACAAACTATAGCGCCTCCTCTAGGCTGTCAAGCATGTAACGACAAGCCAGAGTTTCTGGGAACTTGAAAGCGCATTTTCTAAAAACTGCGGACCCCTGTTCCATTCGCACTAGAATCACATTTACCAAATAGCTTTAAAAGCTAATGACATTGTGCTATTCTGTCCAGAGGCAACTTGTATTTCCATAGTTTAATATGATGCTGCAGCAGGATTAAAATCTAGGCATCCGTCTGGCTTTTCAGAATGCAGTTGGAAGAAAGACTGGGGGATTGTAGGGTTGAAGAAGTGAGGCTGTTGGGTCAGAGGTATTGAATCTGTAATGTTACGTTTTTGCTTTGTACTATGATCCCGGTGACTTATGTTATGTTATAGGAAAATTGAAAATAAACGTTTGAAAAAAACAATCTGCACCATTCTGGTCTGCTTTGTTTACTTTTCCAACTCCTGGTTACTGTTTCTGTATAAATGCTTCAAGAGCTGGCTGGGCTGATCTCAGAGAAGGCCGGTGCAGTCAGCCATGGACAGAGCAAATGGAGAGAGTGAGTGCCTGAAGAGGGAGGAGGAAGTGTAAAGGTGACCGCTGCAGGCTGGGTATGAGCTGGCAGTAAATGCAGGAACTTTACATAATGATGCTGCTGTAGTGCTCTTAGTTAGCCAGTCCAAGGGAGGGAACACTCACAGGCCGATACAGTACAGTGCGCTCCAACGGAGCGCACTGTTAGCCTGCTCTTGGACGTGTGTTTTTCCTTACCCCTTATTCAGTAAGGGGCGGAAAACGCGCGTCCAACCCGCGGCACCTAATAGCGCCCTCAACATGCAAATGCATGTTGATAGCCCTATTAGGTATTCCCTGCGATACAGAAAGTAAAATGTGCAGCCAAGCCACACATTTTACTTTCAGAAATTAGCGCCTACCCAAAGGTAGGCACTAGTTTCTGCCGGCACCGGGAAAGTGCACAAAAAAGCTTTTCTGTGCACCCTCCGACTTAATATCATAGTGATGTTAAGCCGGCGGCTGTCGGGCTGAAAACCGGACGCTCAAATTTTACTGACGGCCACGGGCTCGGAAACCGGATGCTGGCAAAATTGAGCGTCCGGTTTTCGACCCGACAGCCGCGGGCCGAATTCAATTTTTTTTACTGTTCGGGATGATATTAAGTCAGAGGGTGCACATGCGCGTAAGTTCTGAAAATGTACCCCTGACTGAGGAGGGTGCAGGACCTAGGGAAGTGGTTCCCAAATCTGTTCTGGAGGATCCCCAGCCACTCATGTGTTTAGTTTACTGCAATAAATAAGCTCATGTAGGAGAAAGGTAGGGGCTGCCCTGTGGCTCACTGGCTATGTGTTGATTTTAAGTTTCTTCATCTCTTGCTGCTGCCACTGCAGAAAGATTTACTGCTCTGCAGCCCAAGGAGCACAGGAGGGAGGAGAGACAGAGAGGGGAGGGATTTCCACTTGGCAGCGATAAAGAGGAGAGCCAAAGAAGGGACTAATGTTGTGCAGGGGATCGGGGGTGCTGCTAGGCAGAGTGGGGGGAGAGAGAGGACTCCTGCTGCTGGGATTGGGGTGGGTGTGGTTGAAAGGGGGATGCAAGACAAGTAGGTGGGGGGTGTGGAGAAAGAGCCAGTGGTAGGGGATGCAGGGCAATAGGTAGGGGAGAAAGAGGAGGACTCAGGACCCAAAAAGGCCGATGCAATACTGTGCGCTGCGGCTAGCGCACGGCTTGACACGCGATCGGATGCACGTTTTGGACATACGTCCATAACCCCCCAATGCAATAGGGGGATTAGCACAACCAAAACGTGCTTCCACATCAACGCGCAACTAATAGCACTAATCACACGTAAATTCCATGTACTTGAGGCTATTAGCTAATACCTGCGATGGAAAAGATTTCCCTGCGGCAAATGCGCCCATTGTAACGCGGAAAATTTTACGCCAGCCTGGGGCTGGCCTACAGGTATGCCACATTCAAGGGCTCATTGATAAAAAACAAAAAATCCTGCTTTCTTGATTCCTCCTATAAGTATCATCGCGATACTAAGTAGGAGGAAGCACAGAAAGCAGATTTCTGGTTAAAAAAAAAAAGAAGTCTCAGGTAAAAAAAAATAATTCTGGGCGCCTGATATAAACGCACAAGGAACACACTCCAGATCATGTATCTTGTGCAATGTATATTGTACTGGTAGTAGGAGAAAACAGACGCTCGTATTGAACGCCGGTTTTACAAACCCGCACTGACAGTCACCTCTCCTGTGTGCCCGATGCTGAAGAGGCACTAGGGATGCACAATTTTCCCTAGCGCATCCTTTTTAGTGCGACCCTCATTTAAATATTGCATCGCACGGCGCTCAACATTGAGCACCTGTTTTCTACGCACAAATATTGCATCAGCCCTAAAGTGGATTGGAGGTGATGTTGGACAAGGTGTAGGGAAGAAGTAGGAAGATTCTGAGATCTGATCTCATGACTTGTTTCTTGTTACAAGCAAACTAAGAAAAATGGCATATTTATCCTCAGAACTTATAGGTCTCATGTCAAGCAATTACACTAGATATATTAGTGATTATCTTTGCTCCACTACTTTCTATCGTGTTACAAAGTTCTTCACATTAAATAGCTCCTTAAAGAATTTTTCCACAGTGCAGTGCAGTCTGCCACATTTTCACAGTGAACCTGATATACTTTATCAATACAGGACTCACTTATTCAAGGCAACTTTTTATCCAAGAGCGAGGGATGCTATTAAAGGCTTTCTTTAATCAATCCATGCTATAGTGAGGTTTCGGCTATGTATACAGCCAGTCATAATGGCCCTGCTCAGCATCATGTGGTCCCTGGCTCCTCAAGCTTTTACCTTGTTACCCTTCTGTCCTATCACCAAGATTCTACCAGAATCAAGGTGGCGAGATATTCTATCTGCATCGACTGCCGGGCACAGCTTTTATATTGTAGGCAAGCAGGCCATTGGTTGACAGTTTTTGGGCACATTGCTTGGATCTCCCATTGGTAGGAGAAGTGTTCTTCGCATTACCAGCCACCATGGAGTCAAATATGGTTTTCCAATCAATTGGCTTCTGCAATTAGCCAGATTTTAATGGACAGATCAAATCAAATATTAAGTCAAAAGTTGGGCACTCCATCAGGGCCGGGGCCCTTCCAATTTGGGAATCCCTTTAACCTGGCTCCCAGCTCAGTGGTTGTAACTTCACGTCATTCCATAGTTTTGATGTTTGTCTGTTCTATCAGATCTTCAGAGGGATTGTCATGTTAGTCTGGTGTAGCAAAAAATGACAAGAAGGAACGCAGTGATTTAATTTTCCCTTCTATACATTTTTTCCAAGGAGGAGTTGTCATCTTTCTCCCATTTTTCTGGCCTTGTGCCCTTGTTGGCAAGATTCTCTCAGTAATCATTTTTGCTGCACAATATTGTATCTGATTTATATCCTTAATATCAATGGATGGCTCCTTAATATGGATTATGGCCCTATTCATGTCACTTATCATGCTTCTAACTTTGAGTGTAAATTTACTTTCAGTAATCTTTCCTTCTCCAAGACTCCAGCAAACCTATCCCTCTCCATGTAAACCAGGAGTTCAATTGCCAATTCTTCAATCTCCGGTTTCCTTTCTTCATCCTGACTCCAGGCCTGTCCTGCTCCATCCATCTGCTCACAAAATGCACCTCCATCCCCCCCAAGGGTACCCTTCCAGTTGACTCCCCCTATAGGCATCAGAAAGGGGGCCACAGGAGCCATAGACCCCTCCAAATTTTGGACTGCTTGATGGTGATTGCTCTCCCCTCCCCTTCTAAAGTTCCATCAGGCTCCCTACTTACTAAGAATATCTGGAAGCTGAAAAGTGCAAGAGAGTAAGACTTCCTCTTGCTAGAGTGCTGCAGGAGGGTGCAAGAGAGCAAGATCCCTAGCTAGAGTGCCATGCTTACTGCTCCAGCCCCCTCCCTCTTCAGAACAGGCTTTGCTGGTTCAGTCTCCCCCCCCCCCCCCCCCCACCCCAGAAAATCTGATGACATGAAGGACTACTGGAAGGAGAACAAATCACAGCACAAAAAAAAAGCAGGAGCTGCAACTTCATTACCACCTTATGATAGAAAGGAGTCAGAACGGGTAAGACGTTCCACTTTATCTCAGGGTCAAGCCATCCCTGCCTGCCTACCCATAGGTTTCTCATCCCACTGTGTGCGGGAAGAGAGCCTGGCGGTGGCAATGGGATGGCAACTCACCCATGCGGTAGAAGTCCCTGTGGGAGGGGTGTGAGGGAAAAGAAGGGAAGGAGTGAGAATGAGGGTGGGAGTGTGGGTCTGTGTGCGGAGAAGAGATGGGATGGGAGGGGGGTCAGTGAGTGAGAGTGGAGGGGATAGGGGTGAGGCAGTGGGATTGGATGGAGGGGAGGGGGTGAGTAAATGTGAGGAGATGGAAGGAAAGGGTTTGAGAGAGGGGATAGGAGAAGGAAGGGGGATGTGATTGAGGAGAGGAAACAAGAGGGGAGATGTAAGATGCAAGGAAAGAGAATGGGGTGTGAATGAGGTGGGAGCAGGGGAGTAAGAGGGATTGGGTGGGAGAGAGTGCAGGGCCAGGGTAAGCACTAGGCAGCTGCCTAGAAAACCACAGTTCAGGGGTGGCGCAGCGGCTGCAAGACGGCAACAATTGTGACTCCTTGTCCTTTCCTTCTGTATAGGCACAGAAGAGGTAGTTGTGCCACATGGGCCTCCATGGGTGGGAAAAAGAAGGTGCAGTCACTGTGGCCAGAAGGAGCAGGATTAGCATTGCCCACGTCCTGGGAGGAGTCCAACCAGCTCCATGGGCTGAAGGTGAAGGTTGCTGCCTCTTCTGTATTCCAGAAAGGGAGAAGTAAGGTGAAATTACTTCTTACCTAATAATTTTCTTTCCTCTAAGAAAGGCAGGCCAGTCCAAACTGGTGGATTATGCACTCCTACCAGCAGATAGATACGGACCCAACTGACTCACTGATGACATATAGCCCTGTGCCCTCAGCCTGACAATATCTCTAGAAAAGCAAAGAGCGGACAGCTGATTATGTCTGACACATGACTCTTAACAACGAAGGACTGGTTACCTCCTCCACTTAACTCAGAAGCACTGAGCTCAGGTAAAATATTAACAACTGATTACATAGGCCGGTTCTCACCAGTCCTTCAAACAACTCAGAACCAAGGAACAATCTACTTCCTTCCTGAAGGAAAGGAAGAACTGAAAACAAAATCATAAGTAGGCAACCCAGGGCTGGATTGTGGAATGGCTTACCTTCTTTAGAGGAAAGGAAATTATCAGGTAAGAAGTAATTGCACCTTCCTCTGCACTCATGCCAGCCAATCCACACCGGTGGGATGTACCAAAGCTACTCCCGAAACGGGTAGGAGGCTGCCTGTGCTCCCATCAATACCACCTGAAACGGGTGGGAGGCTTCCTGCACAGGCCGCATCCTCTTGAGCTTCAACATCCAAGTGGAAAAGCTTGGAGAAAGTATGTAAGGAGGAACACATGACTGTCCAACAAATCTCGGAATGAGACCACAGTTGAGTCTCCTTGCCTAAGAGTGCCTGCGCTATGGTGAAATGCGCATTGACTTGCTTAGGCAACGGTACCCCTGCTCCTAGATAGGCTGTTGTGATAACCCAACGGGCCACTGCAGCCCGCAATGTCGGTTCTCCATGTCTATCTCCTTCATGGAGACCGAACAGTCGAGCAGTCTTTCACCAGTAGTGACCCTCAGGTACCACAAGAATGTCGCTTCATAATCTAAGACAGAATACAGGAAATACTAAAGCTTCTTGTGTCCAGCTAAGTAAAGAGTTTAACATAGTAAGCCAATCTGGGGGAGGCTCTTGTCAAACTCAATAGCAGATACAGGGTCCTGAGAGCAACTTTGACCAAGGGTAACTGTTTAACTCCCTCCCACCCTACCCCGCTACCCACCCACCCTGGGGTTGGGTTTATGATATAATCTGCCTGAATACATATTTGTCAACTATATAAGCTGGTAATTTGGTAATTCCTTAAGTGTTATCCATCAAATTTACCAAAATGAGGACTATCCAAGGCAACTGCTGTGGAGCCTTTAAATTGAGGGTAATCATATGGAAACTTAAGGCTTGGCCCATTTGTTCAGAACGCTCTACCTTGGAAAAGGAGCTGGCTGAAGTTAAAGCTGAATTAGCTTCAATAAAGAAAGTTTCACCCACTTTACATTATTCAGGGATTAATTCCCCTTTACCACAGAATTACCAAAAGTCAAGGAAAAAGAGATTTACTGTGGGTTCAGGTAGGATAATACCTGTGACCCACAGACACCCGTTATTGACAGCAGTGCAGCCCACAAGTCTACCCCCCACTCACACAGGGCATTAAGGAACTCAAAAAACAGTATTACAGTGGGCTCTGGTAGAATTAGACCTGTGATCCGGAGACACACACTGTATCAAGTGCAACAAGTACAAAATGCCTTCTCTGTATTAAATACTGAAGAAGTTCTTGAGAAAAAGATTGAAGTGTTATCTGAAAAGAAAGAAGAAACCCAATGTATACAGAAATTCCAGATCAGAAACCAAAGAAAAAAGCTCACTGTGATGGATGACTCTGTCATCAGAGGCACTAATCTTTTCCCTTGCACAAATGCAAAGGGAAAAGTGGATAACAAAACTCAACTAAAGAGGTCACAAAAGGAGTCCAGGAACAGCAGTAACCTGAATGAAGAAAGCTGGAAAGCTATGAGCACAAATGCTCGTAGTTTGGGCAATAAAATCCCAGAGCTGCAAGCCCTAATGGTGGAGGCGGACTTGGACGTTGTTGCTGTCACGGAGACGTGGTTCACGGAATCTCATGACTGGGATACGGCAATACCGGGCTATAACTTGTTAAGGAAGGACAGAGAGGATAGGAAAGGGGGAGGAGTGGCTCTTTATGTCAGAAATAATATCCAAATCTGAGCTGCAAGGAAGATGGGGCAATGAAGAAGCACTATGGGCCGACCTAAAAAAAGATGGGGCATCCATTTTTATTGGAGTGGTTTACAGTCCTCCAAACCAAAAGGAAGAGCTGGACAGGGATCTGGTTGAAGACATCCAAAAGATAGGAAAGAAGGGAGAAGTGGTGATCGTTGGAGACTTTAATATGCCAGATGTAGACTGGAGAATCCCATCTGCAGAATCTAACAATAGTAGAGAAATAGCGGATGCCCTGCAAGTAGCTTTGTTCAAATAAATGGTAATGGAACCCACGAGAGAAGGAGCTATGCTCGACTTAGTGCTCACTAATGGAGATAATGTCTCTTATGTCCAGGTGGGCACCCACCTCAGCACCAGTGATCATCAAACGATATGGTTTAATATCACAAAAAGGATACGGAAAAGAAGCACAAAGACCCAAGTTTTGCAGTTCAAAAACATGGACTTTGATGAAATGGAGAAGTACCTGGGGGAAGAACTAGTAGGCTGGGAGAACAAGAGAGATGTGAAACAACAGTGGACCAATCTAAAAGGAGCAATTACCAAGGCAACTAATCCATATGTTAGAAAAGTAAAGAAAAGCAAAAGAAAAATGAAACCTATCTGGTTCTCAAAGGAGGTGGCTGACAAAATTAAGGCTAAAAGAACAGCATTCAAGAAATATAAAAGATCCCAAAGGGAGGAGCACAAAGAATATCTGGTAGAACTGAGGGAGATGAAGAAAGTAATCAAGACGGCAAAAAGTCAAGCGGAAGAGAGGATTGCCAAAGAGGTAAAGAGAGGTGACAAAACATTTTTCAGATACATCAGTGAAAAGAGAAAAGTTCAAAGTGATATAGTGAAATTGAAAGGTGGAAAGGATCAATGTATGGAGAGAGACGAAGAAATGGCAGAAATATTAAACAAATACTTCAATTCACTAAAGAGGACCCTGGAGAAGGACCATCGCTAGTTAACAAGAAACTGGAGGGGAATGGAGTAGAAGTAACTTCATTTACAGTAGAAAATTATGGGAAGAGCTGGGGAAACTGAAAGTGGACAAAGCCATGGGGCCTGATGAGGTTCATCCCAGGATACTGAGGGAGCTCAGAGATGTGCTGGCGGGTCCGCTGTGTGACCTGTTCAATAGATCCCTAGAAACGGGAGTGGTGCCAAGAGATTGGAGAAGAGCGGTGGTGGTCCCGCTTCACAAGAGTGGGAACAGAGAAGAGGCTGGTAACTACAGACCAGTTAGCCTCACTTCGGTGGTGGGAAAAGTAATGGAGTCACTGTTGAAAGACAGAATAGTGAACTATCTACAGTCGGGAGAATTGCTGGACCAGAGGCAGCATGGATTCACCAGGGGAGATCCTATCAGACAAATCTGATTGACTTTTTTGACTGGGTAACCAAGGAATTGGATCAAGGAAGAGCACTCGTTGTCATCTACTTGGATTTCAACAAAGCTTTTGATACAGTCCCGCACAGGAGACTGGTGAATAAAATGAGAAGCTTAGGAGTGAGTGCCGAGGTGGTGGCCTGGATTGCAAACTGGTTGATAGACAGAAGACAATGTGTGATGGTAAATGGAACTCTCTCTGAAGAGAGAGCGGTTTTAAGCGGTGTACCACAAGGATCGGTGTTGGGACCGGTCCTGTTCAATATCTTTGTGAGCGACATTGCGGAAGGGATAGAAGGTAAGGTTTGTCTTTTTGCGGATGACACTAAGATCTGCAACAGAGTGGACATGCCGGAAGGAGTGGAGAGAATGAGATGGGATTTAAAGAAGCTGGAAGAATGGTCGAAGATATGGCAGCTGAGATTCAATGCCAAGAAGTGCAGAGTCATGCATATGGGGAGTGGAAATCTGAATGAACTGTATTCGATGGGGGGAGAAAGGCTGATGTGCACGGAGCAGGAGAAAGACCTTGGGGTGATAGTGTCTAATGATCTGAATGTGACAAGGCGATAGCGAAAGCTAGAAGAATGCTGGGCTGCATAGAGAGAGGAATATCAAGTAAGAAAAGGGAAGCGATTATCCCCTTGTACAGGTCCTTGGTGAGTACTGTGTTCAGTTCTGGAGACCGTATCTCCAAAGAGACAGAGACAAGATGGAGGCAGTCCAGAGAAGGGCAACCAAAAAGGTGGATGGTCTTCATCAAATGACTTATGAGGAGAGATTGAAGAATCTAAATATGTACACCCTGGAGAAAAGGAGGAGCAGAGGTGATATGATACAGAACTTTCCCTCTCCCTTTTTCTGATTCACTGTATTTAAAGTTCAAGGTTCTTATTGAAAATATTGTTTTTTACGTTACGTTATGCTTTACACTCCTTGTTATTTGTAAACCGGGTTGATGTGATGCCTATCATGAAACTCGGTATAACAAAAACAATAAATAAATAAATAAATAAATAAATAAAATATACCAACATTCGATCTGAGATATCACATCGGTTTACATTCAGGTACTGTAGGTATTTCCCTATCCCCAGAGGGCTTACAATCTAAGTTTTGTACCTGAAGCAATGGAGGGTAAAGTGACTTGCCCAAGGTCACAAGGAGCAACAGTAGGACTCGAATGCTGGTCTCGTGGTTCTGTAGCCCACTGCTCTAACCACTAGGCTATTCTTTGGACGGAAGAATGACTTTTTAGTATCCTTCCTGAATGGCTGTTTAGAAGAATACTCAGAAGGCATCAGAGAGAGCTGTCTCAGGGTCTCATGATGCTCCTTGAGTTCCGCCACCATTCGTTGAATCTGTTCACCGAACAGATTATCTCCTACACAAGGCAGGTGGGACAGTCTGTCCTGCACTTCAGGGCAAAGGTCCGAAGATTTGAGCCAAGCCCATCTTCTCGCCAAGATAGCAGCTGCAGATACTCTGGTTGCAGTGTCAAAGATATCGTACGATGATCTTATCTCATGCTTGCCCGCCTCAAAACCTTTGTTTACTAGGCTTTGAAGCTGTTCCTGGAATTGCTGCGGCAGGGACTCTGCAAAGTCCTGTATCTGCTTGAATAAGACCCTGTTGTACTGGGTCATATACAGCTGGTAAGAGGCAATCCGAGAGATGAGCATTGAGCCAGGTTTAAGTAATAGCGTGATCCCCGCTAAATTGGCCTGTGTAGACAAGGTAGACCCCGCCTTCAAAGAGTTAAAGTAATTCAACAGCAAGGGGTAAGGGTTGTAGCAAATAATTTGTAAAACCGTGGAGTATACCCATCGAGACCTGGTGATTTTCCCAGTTTAAGTGAGGCATAGCTTCCTGCTTCTACAGCGGTAATGTCCCTGTCTAAAAATTGCCTCTGAGCCGTCGTCAGAGTAGGGAGGGGAATCCGAGAAAGATAGGCCTCTATCGAAGCTATCGTATGTCAGCATCCCCACAATATAGATCAGAATAAAACTTTTGAAAGCAACTCCTAATGGAGGTATTATCGTGAGAGCCCCCCAGAAGAATCCTTAATTTTTGAAATAGTGCCTGTGCCTGCTTCCGTCTGAGGCTATGAGCTAAATACCGTCCTGCCTTATTCCCACCCTCAAAAAATCGCTGTTGGGCTAATTCCAAGTGGTGGGCAATACGAGCTGAATCTAACGCCATGATCTTATCCCTCAACTCCTGAATGGGGCCCCGGGACGTAGAACTAGCTCCATCCCTCATATGGGCCGCTCCAACTTAGATAAAGACATCAACTTCTGGCGTCTCGCTCTCGTTGTCGCTTAACATATGAAGCCCGCGCAATACAGGAACCTCGTATTACACATTTTAAACAGTCCCATAAGGTCCCGCCTCACCTCCCCGGTATCATTATGACGGATGAATCTTGAATTTCCTGAGTCAGCTGCTTCTGAAGGTATCATCCTCCAGCAGCGAATCATTCAGCCCAATAACGTTGACCTGAGTCAGCGAGGCCAGTAGTTAGTTTAAACCAGATAGGTGCGTGATCGGACCAAACTATGGGCTCAATATCTACCGCAGTAACTGTATTAAGTTTGTCCGATCAAGCAAAAACATATCTAAGCGAGAATAGCTTTATGCGGGGATGAGAAATAGGTATAGCTACGAGAGGTAGGAAAGCGAGAACGCCAGATATCCACCCCGGCAATAAGCGTGATCACCTGTTTAAACGCCCTCCGAGCCAAAGCCGGGTCAGAACTGGATCCCGCCGAATTATCAATCCGAGGATTGAGCGTCAAATTAAAGTCCCCACCCAGGATAACACTGCCTTCCATGTGGTCTGCTAATATCTTATGCAATTTAGTATAAAAAGCTTCCTTCTGAGAAGTAGGACCATACACGGAACAAAGTGTATAAGACTCCCCACCCAAAACCACATGAAGGAGAAGGTATCTGCCTTGTGGGTCAGATAGTATATTCCTACCTCAAATTGAATATCTTTGTGTATTAAATACCCACACCCGAATATTTAGAGGCAGGTGTCGCTGCCGCCCAGAATTGATTCGGATATTTGTCAGAACGTAATAGGCCCTCATAACGCTTAAGAAGGTGAGTTTCTTGTACATAAACCACGTGTGCTGATAGCCTTTCCATTTCCTGAAATAAAAGTTTCCTTTTCCTACCAGAGTTTAAACCCTTAACATTAAGGGAGAGGAAAGTAATTGTGGCCATATTCTTAGTATCCCATCTCCTCCCCTCTACCCAACCCATAACCCAATGCCAGGAACCAAAGAGGCCAGCATGTTTTGTGCCAAAAAGAAAATTCAAACCCTGCGGTGCCATAAAAAGGCTCTTAAATCCATCCAATATAAGGGGAACCCCAGACCATACCCACCTAACAACTCTCCATATATGTGCGAAACCGTTCAATGTGAAGCCCAACTCCCCCCTCCCACCAAGTATCCTGGAGGGTTTCTCTCCCTCCAGAGAGGAATATGGAGGAAGAAACCATGCCGGGTAGCGGATTCTACCCTCCCCCGGAGCGGTCACCAAATGATCCATAACAATAGCAAACGTAACTAATGTACCCACCTATGGTATAACTGACCATATGCTAAAGCAAAACTGAATAAGCAACCAGTTTTTGAAACAGTCATAAAGACCCTCAACAAACAAACTGTCGTTATATCAGGTGAGAGTCTCCGCCACCCCGATGTCGCTGGCATTCCGTCGAAGTCTGCGGCCTCCTTGGCACGTTGCCAGCGTGGCGCTGCTGGTCTGGAACTGGAAGGAGCCACCTCTTTTGGCACAGGTATGTCCGCTGTGATGCCCGCCTGCAGGGCTTGCACCGCTGCATCCAAACTACGGACCTTATAAGATTTCCCATCCACTTGGAACCAAAGGTTGAA
Source organism: Rhinatrema bivittatum (assembly GCF_901001135.1). Classification (NCBI taxonomy): domain Eukaryota; kingdom Metazoa; phylum Chordata; class Amphibia; order Gymnophiona; family Rhinatrematidae; genus Rhinatrema; species Rhinatrema bivittatum. The sequence continues at coordinate 34,730,655 of NC_042616.1, read as the reverse complement.
AGGAAACAGCCATCTATAGCGAATGGATGCCTGAGCCAAAGCAGTGGTAACCGGTCGAGAGTCATTCGCTTGCGTAGAGTGCTGGAAGCTAAATCTGCATAGATAGAAACTTCATTCCCTTCCCAACTCCAGACCCGCTGCTTCCTAGCCGCTGCTGCAAGCTTTTCCTTATAAGCATAGGAATGAAAGCAGACGACAATGTCACGTGCCTTATTGCCAGGTTTAGGTCCCAGTGACCGATGGCACGCTCTATCCCAGGGTCAGATGTAGTGTCCCCAGGTCCACTCTCAGAGTCCCCAGAATCCAAAGACAATTTTTTGAATAATTATGTACAGTCCTGATATTCCTCTGTTTCGGAATACCCTTAAATCTTAAGTTACAGCGCCTGGATCTGTTCTCCAGATCTTCAAGTTTGTCCTCCAATTCCGTTTGGTTAATTTTAGGGCTTTGACCTCCTGCTGTTGCTGCTGCCAGCTCCTCGTGTTCATCCAAGCGAAGGTCTGCTTCGTCCACTCTGCGGCCCAGGGCTGCGTTATCCTCCCTCATTTCCTGTAGTGTTTCTGTGATCTCTGTTTTGAACCCCTTAATATCACGCCGCAGCTCCATAAACCACGCTCGCATCTCTGAGCGAAGGGGGCGCTCCGAGTCCGGGAAGTCCGGATCGGAATCCACATGCTCCGCGTCTTCCATCGCGGCCGCCGCCGCCATTTTAGGGTCCTGGAGCTCCGAGCATCTCCCCCTTTCATGTAGAGAATTAGCAAAATCCACGGGTTTGTTTTTTTTTTGCGCCATGGTCCTGGTTGCTGTCCGCTTGCAGAGCGCAAAAACGCTGCGATTTGGGTGGGTTTACATAGTTTTTTTTTTACAAAAAGCGCTCCGGGGGCAGAGAGCTCCGCTAAGAAGCAGCCGGCATGGGAAGTGACATCACTTCCTCCTCATGGCCATCTTTCTATAAGGCCTGGCAGGCTGTATTAAGGATGAGCTCGTAGCTTGGGAATTTCCTACCTCATTGGATAATCACTCTGGCTGGGCGAATAGACCAGGAGAGGACAAATATGAGCAAAGGACTCAATGCTTCATCCCTTTGGCATCCCACTTCCAGAGGAGCATCTTGATTGTGGGGGGGGCGGTGCTTTATGTCCGGGATGGCATAGAGTCCAACAGGATAAAGATCCTGCATGAGACTAAATGTACAATCGAATCTTTATGGGTCGAAATCCCTTGTGTGTTGGGGAAGAGAAGAGTGATAGGAGTTTACTACTGTTCACCTGGCCAAGATGGTGAGATGGACAGTGAAATCCTAAGAGAAATTATGGAAGCTAACCAAACTGG